>NW_027397082.1:23875835-23915126 GCF_003265705.2 Callorhinus ursinus
CCCTTCCTCCCTTCCTCCCTTCCTCCCTTCCTCCCTTCCATCCTTCCATCCTTCCATCCTTCCTTCCATCCTTCCATCCTTCCTTCCATCCTTCCTTCCATCCATCCTTCCATCCATCCTTCCTTCCTTCCTTCCTTCCTTCCTTCATTCCATCCTTCCATACTTCTTTTCTTTTTTGAGGGAAAGAGAGCACGAGCATGTGCAGGAACAGGGGAGGGGGAGAGGGAGAGCAAATCCTAAGCAGACTCCATGCCTAGTGCAGAGCCTGACATGGGGCTCCATCCCCCGACCCTGAGATCGTGACCTGTGCAGAAATCAAGAATTGGATGTTTATAATCGACTGAGCCACCCAGGCACCTCTGTTTTGTTTATTCTGCTGTACCGAAAGGAAATATTTTTGGTGGATTGTAGAATGTGATTTTCAGAGACCACACCGTCCTTACTGTACTAGGAGGAAGAACACTGGGCTGGGCCGAGGCATATCTGGGTTCTGATACCTATGTGGTTCTGCCACTTCTACTGTGGGATCGCAGGTGAATTGTTTGATCTCTCTGGGCCCTGGAGAGGAAATGAATCCTGTCCTGCTAAAAGAGATCCTATATCTGAGAATGCTTCATACAGAATAAAGTGCTGGACAAATAGAAAGTAATCCTATTTAGCTTTGAGATGTAGAGCTGGGTAGTTCTAAGCTAACAAATTAAAATGTGAACAGATATTTTGGAAACATGGATCTTAAACACCTATTTTCTGAGTCTTCCAGAGTGGTCTTTCAAGACCTTTGTATTGTCCTTTTCGCCCCCTTCCCACCACTGCTACAGCTGGCCTTTTCTTGAAAGATTGAACTAACTGCATTTCCCAGTTACCTTCATTTTTATTTGAGATCAGATAATTTCAGTTAACAAATGTTCTTTGTTTTTCCAAAAGAAACTGAATTACTCATCACAGCAGGTAAGCGTCTTGCTTCTGTGGCAGTGGAAAGAGGCAAAGATCTGTCCTTTGCGGTGGTGTGTTGGGGCTGAGCCGAGGACACTCCGGGGAGCATTGGCTAGTTGATGTTGAAGGTCTCGTGTGAACTCTTTGAGGGGAAGGTCCACCATGAGCCAAGGAGGCAGTAGGTAGGACCTGTGTGTCTGGATCCCCACCACTCTTTGTTGAGAAAAGCTGGTTTGTTTGCTGACTGGCTGGTCAGCTGCCACCATGGGGACCAGGAGCTGGTATGACCTAGTGAGACAAGTCTCAGTGGCATGGCCACGTGGGGAGCTGGCGGAGTCCTGCGGGTTGGTGCAGGAAGGACAGGTAGGTCCAGGGTTAGAGACCCAACTCAGGCATGGGAGGCTGGCCAGACTGCTGTGTCTAAAGGGACACAGTGGACATTCTGGGTCCCACAACCAGACTCCCATCTGGTGGGCAAGAAGAGCTCCATGGTGGGGTTCCTCAGGGAAGCAGATGGTCTCAGGTGGGTGGGCCACTACCTATTCAGCAAATATGTATTAATGCCTACTGTGTGCCAAGGCGCTGCTCTGGGCATTGGAGATTCAGGGGTCTAAAGGCAGACTGTGTCCGTGTTTCTGGAGCTTAGATTCAAGTAGGGTGGCAAATAATGTGAGCTCTGTGAGGGCAAAGATCTTTCCTTATCTTGTTCACTGGATATCCCCAGCCGTTAGAAGAGCACCTCACATGCAAACATGATGGGTGTTCATTAAAAATTATTTTATGAACAAAGTAAATCACTAAATAATAATTTCAGGTAGTAATACGTGCCATGGGGGAAAAAAAAACAAAATGAGGGGCTGAAGGGACTGTTTTTGAAAGAGTGGCCTGAGAAGACTTCTTTGCATGGGGGAGAGAGGGGGAGAA
The DNA here is from genome assembly GCF_003265705.2 of Callorhinus ursinus. Taxonomy (NCBI): domain Eukaryota; kingdom Metazoa; phylum Chordata; class Mammalia; order Carnivora; family Otariidae; genus Callorhinus; species Callorhinus ursinus. The sequence goes on from NW_027397082.1 coordinate 23,877,693, forward strand.
ATTCTGTGCAGAGACCTGAATGGATTGAAGGAATCTTGGGGGAAGTGTGTAGGCAGAGGGAGCAGCAAGCAGAAAGAAAAGCCTTTGACATAAGCTGAGCTTGGCATGATAGAGGGACAGGAGGGCAGCCAGTTTGGCTGGCCTTGAGCTGGGAGGTAGGTATGGGGAGAGTGATATGAAATGAGATCAGTGGCAGGTAGGAGCCAGATCTTATAGGCCATGATAAGGAGAGTGTGATTGGACACCACTGGAGAGTTTGAGCAGAACAGTAATCATCTTTGTGCTTTACAATTATTTCTCTGGGTCTTGAGTGGAGAATAGACTTTGGGGGCAAGAGTAGAATCAGTGTAACCTGAAGGGGTCCAAGCAGGAGATACGGGCACAACTTGGATTAGGGTGGGGATTATAGAATGATGTGAACTGGCCAGGCTCAGGATATATTTTGAAGGTCATGCCTTTTGGGTGCAGAAAGAGTTAAGGATGAGCCTAGAGTTTTTTGGCTGGGTGAATGATGTTGCTGTTTACTGAGATGAGGAACAAAGAGGGATGTGTGGCAGGGGACCCTGAGGGTTCAGTTTGGACATGCTAAATTTGAGGTGCCCATTTGGTATTCTGGAGATCTAGAGTTGGCTGGGTCTGGAGATGGTATCTTTGGGAGTCATCAGCTTGTAGATGGTATTTAAAAGCTAGGAGACTGAGATTACTTAGGTAGAGAAAGGAGGACTAAGTCGGATTTGGATGGAGAAAGAGGCAAAGGGTGGATTTTCCATATAAAATTCCTAAGAGGTGAATGAAGACATGCTAATGAATATGGCATGATTTCATGTGATAAGAATATAAATTATTCAAATGAGATAATGATATAAAAGTAGTAAAGCCTCACCTTATATAAAAAACTTGAAATACCCAAATTAAGAGAATTAGTTTTAGAGTTGCATAATTTTAAATCAGGTCAGCTGAGTGAATTATAAACTGCATTTATGCAATTGGCACATGGCTGTGCCTTTGGCTGGCAAGCAGAAGGTTCCAGCATCTTTTGCCATTAATAGCCTGTAAACTACACTGTTCTTTATCTGTACTAGAACTTCTGCAAGCCATTTTGATGACTAAGCTTAATTCACTGTTAATACAGTTCGGGTTTTTCATCCTATAATCATACCGTCCAAAGGTTCATTTTTTTTTATTTTATTTTATTTTATTTTATTTTTATTTATTTTATTTTTATTTTATTTTATTATTTTATTTTATTTTATTTTTAACTTAATTTAATTTTATTATTTTATTTTATTTATTTCATTTCATTTCTTTATTTTATTTTATTTATTTTTTAATTTTAATTAATTAATTAATTTATTTATTTATTTTTTAGAGAGGGAGAGGGTACAGAGGGGGAGGAGGAGAGAGAATCTTAAGCAGGCGGAGCCTGATGCAGGGCTTGATCTCACAATCCTGAGATCATGACCTGAGCCGATATCAAGAGTCAGACACTTACCCAAGTGCCCCAGGAGTTCATTAAATGAAGGCTCACTAAAGTGAAAAACAGTGCATGAAAATCATTGGTTGTGCAAAGTTAGATATGATCACATTCTATGAAAAGGCCAAACGCCTTTTTTTGGTCTGTAGAACCACAATGTAGGAAATATTTATAACATCTCTGAAGTATCAAGGATAAATGTTATAAGATAAAAAGCAGCAAAAATATACCATGATGGTTGTAGGAGAGAGATGCATTTCAGGTAGCACCCATATCCCTCAACTGCCATTGGCTGACAGGAGGAAATCCATTCTCAATCCTACACATTTTTATCTATTTGTGGGCTTTGAGCACAAAATGCAGCTGCTCCATATTGTTTTTGTCCGTTTCTGAGACAAATCGCCCTGTTGAGCTTCTTGCACATTCTCATTGGGTTCCTTAGTTTTTCCATTTTCGCACTACCTGGTGAGTTTCTTTAGTCTTGTTATCTCCAGGACCCATAGACATTTTCACTGCTTTCTTGAAGTCGCCACTCAAAGTTGCCTGGCCACCTCCCTGTCCCCCTGGACTTCATCTCTGACTGCCCTGGTGAGCCTCTCAGCCCTCTCCAGAGGCTTTTCAGGATCTTTTAGGAATCCCTTCTTTGAGGACACTGTCACCTCTTCCCCAGGCCTGGTCTTTTCATGCCTTTTCTGGACATGACAAAATAGGAAACCCATGCTGCTGTTGAGGGTAGTGTGATAAGCAGCTTTCTAGAATGTACTGTTTCAAATAATGCTTGGGCAATGGGAAGCCCTAACTTGCATTTTCATGTATTTCCAAGCCCTCATATTTCATTGAAAATATTCTCCGTGGGACTTCTGGAGCATCTAATAAACATTGATTATGTAGCATTCTCTATCCATAAGCAATGGTTTATAGCAAAATGAAGCTTTCAGTGGAATGGAATGTCAATCGTGATAATTGACGCCAACCCAGGTTTTAATTTTGTCTTTTGGAACTTAAATGTGATTAAAAAGAATGAAACTTACTGACAATCATGGGAGGAGGATTTCTCCTCCCTGATTCCTTCTTAGTAAGTGCTTTTAGGAATTAAAAAAAAAAAAAGAAAGAAAGAGAAAGAAAAGGCTGGTACCTTCTCATGTCCCCAGAGACTGAGTGGTCAGGCATTGAAAAATGGTGGTATCCTCCTTAAGTTGAAAAGCAGAACAGTGCCTTGGTGCTTGTATGCATGTAGACCATCTCAGGAGGAGATGCTAGAGAGTAGTAGCCTTTTGGGGAGGGCAGTGGTGTAGGAAGGATGCTTACTTTTCATTCTATACCCTTTTATACTTTAAAAGAAAAAAAAAATCCGAAGTGGAGTCACTTGTGTTAAGCCCCTATCTGCAAACCAAGACTTAAAACCTAGCCTAACTATGTAACCTTTAACAGTCAATCTGGAATTACCTGGTCAGCACTACTGAGGAGGGAATCTGCCTCATAGACCCCCCCGCCTTCCCCCAAAGGAAGGTGACCTTGCCTGGAACAATCCACTAGAATAACTTCTTTACCCCACCTCCTTCTGCTTATAAAAAATCTTCCATTTTGTATCGTTCCTCAGAGCTCCTTTCTGCTAGATGGGAGGCTGCCTGATTTGTGACTCAGTGGATAAAACCAATAAGATCTTTGAATGTACTCCATTGTTTTGTTTTTTAACAACTTCTAAATTTTTTTGTATCATGTTTATGTATTAGCTTTAAATGGCATAAGTACCCCTTTTAGCCTTTAATATATGATCTAGAAATAGAAAGCTTAAAGTTACTTCATTACTTGGTTTTCTAAGTGCTCTTGCTCGATGTGTATTTGGATTGAAGACATTACCTGTTGAGTGTCCATTGCCTTTATTTGTTCTGAGGCTCCATGTTCATCAGCAGGTTGGGACTAGGCTTCTTTAACTTGAATTTCAAATTTTTGCATATATTGTACATATATCAGTCAGTCCAGTTGCTTTCTTTCCTCCTTCCTTCCCTTCTTTCAGAAAGGATATAAGGCTGTTTCTGGCTGATATTTTATTCCACAGCTTTAGACAAAATATGAATTTGAAATGAGGTGGGCTTGCTGTGAGTTGAACCACAAATTATTGCTCTTTCAACCAGACATCTCTCTGCCGCCCTTTGAAGCAAAGTATTGTTGCATTGTGGAATAAGACATGGAATTTGGAATCCAGTAATTGACAGTTTCTAACCCCAGAGCTCAGTCCAATTTAAAAGCAACTCAAATTCATTTTCCTTAAGACTCTCAGCTACTGGAGGGAAATGCTCAGCGTGGAATTTGCATGAGTTATCACCTTTCCTTAAGTGAAGGCTGGAATTCAGGGTCTAATACCAATGTTGCAGGATCCTATGCTGCTGTTGGGTGTGTGTGCCCTTGGAGGCAGCCTCCGCAGGGGTCACTGTCTAAAAGTATCTCCCTGGGCTTGCTGTATTGGTTTGTGTCACCAGTTTCATAGGGCTACTTTCCAGCCAAAGTTACCATGTCCTGCAAAGACATGCTATTCATTTCTGGCAGCAGTGACATTTTTGAGGTGTTGGTATTTGTCCAGGAGATTTACACATTTGATTTTGTACTTTTCAAACAGGAAGTTTTATCACATTTGTTGGCCACATGTAAAAACAAGATATTTTTCTCCTTTCCCATCCAGTGACCATAAATAGAGAGTGAATAACCTCTTTTGCCTTTCTTTTTCCTCCCTGGTTTGGGAAGTAGACATTAGATGGTCCTGGTGGCTGTCACTAAAACGGGGAGCTCATCATCATCTCCCGTGATTACTGAACATCATGGGAAGAAATCATTCTGATCACTCCACTGACTAATTTAGACCAGGCACCGTCTGAAACCTACCTCACAGCGCAGTGCCCTCATCCTGCAGTCTCCTTATCAACGTGGAGATGACTCACTCTGTTTTCCTCACTCAGAGAGATTTTCTCTGGTTTGCTGATTATGGCAGTGATTAAATAAAAAGTGGCTCCTGCAGAGGTATGCTGGAAAAAAAAACTGCTTGTGCTTGAACTTTCACTATTATAATCAGTTAGGTATTGTTTCTTAGGCGTTTTTGGGAGAGGGCTCAAGAACCCCTCTAAGGTACTTATGCACATGCCCAGTCTGCATATATAATACGTTCACATTTTTAGGAGGTGACACCGCTCCACCCAGTTGTCATGCCTTCTTGCTTAGTCACACAAACCATTAGCTTACTCTTATAAAAGTGACTCTGAGTGACAGGTTACTGGCTCTATATGGCATTTCTGTTAGAGAAAGATTAGGGAAGATAGCTCTGTTCAAAGCAGCCTAACCTCAGTGAAATTTGCAACTGCCGGAATTGTCCCAACGTGGACTCAAAAGCTGGAAATGCTCTTCTATTTTAATTTAAAAAAAAAAAAGGAAAGAGGTACCTTTACCTTTTTTGCTTTCCAGCAACTAATTTCATGTTTTTCTCAAGTTCATTTATTCCCTCTTTCTGCCTCCCTGTTCCAGAGAAAAGTTATTACAGGGGAATACAGGTTTAAAAAAAGTATATAGAGATCAGGGCGCCTGGGTGGCTCAGTTGGTTAAGCGACTGCCTTCGGCTCAGGTCATGATCCTGGAGTCCCGGGATCGAGTCCCGCATCGGGCTCCCTGCTCGGCGGGGGGTCTGCTTCTCCCTCTGACCCTCTTCACTCTCGTGCTCTCTGTCTCTCATTCTCTCTCTCTCTCTCTCTCTCTCTCAAATAAATAAATAAAATCTTTAAAAAAAAAGTATATAGAGATCATCCTTCATTTTCCAACAAAGTTTGTGTTTCTAGATGTTGCATTTGTTCCCTGAGTTAATTGCGTTTATGGCATCCTGTCTGTTGTGGCAGGTTGCAAACTAGCTGCCCACAAAACACCAGTTTTAAGTTTTTTCAAGTAAGTGGCCAGAATTTTAAGTCGGAAGATTTCACATAATTTGGTTTCTAACTCCTCTTGACAATTAGAATATGTTGCAGTATCGAGCCATGTTCTTGCATGGGAGCGGCATGGGCTAGAGTGAGAACGAGTGGTTGTCCCCTGGGTGGTGTGGGGGGGGAGGCATTTGGGTCCCAGTTTGCTGTAGTCCCCACACCACCCACTTGTCACTTGCTTGGCCCTCTCAGGCTTTTGGTTTCATAATCCATGGCTTAGAGTATCCATTTAAAACCTATTCTTGAAAAATCAGGGGAAAAAAAAAATCGGGGAATCTTGAGGTTCAGCAAAACATCATTTTGGTATACTCCTTTATAAATAATGGAAATTAAATTTAAAATGATAGGGAGAAAAATATTTGGAGCAGTGGAGTAGTGAAAACAAATATTTTTTCCTTAAAGAGATTTGTGCGTTTTTAAATGAGAGGAAGGAAAGAGAGTAATAATGTAATTTTTGGAGCATTCTTTTGAAATACCAATCATTATATTAGTTTTGAAACATATGTACTCTGCATAATATGGTTTGCTCATAAAATTACCATGTTGGGAACATTTATACAAATCTAATTATATTTTCTCTTAAATAGTTCCCCCTTTTTTTTCCTTCTTTCAAATTGAACTATTGAACTTGAAGGAGCGGAACATTTTTCAGGTTTTATTCCCCCTTTTTACAATAAGACCAAAACCTAAAACTGGATGACAGAAGTCACCATTTTCACGAACCACAGTTGTTAGTTTTTGAGCCCTGGTACCTTCCAAAGTAACTAGAAAGGTTACAGGAAAGGAACTTTGCACAAACACGACCAAGCCAACACACCAACCTAACACTTTAATAAGGATGTGAATTTGATCTAAACCATTCCCATTTTATGAGCTTTGTGATGGGCAGTTTGTTTCTTCTAATAATTCCTTTTTTCCTCTTAAAATTATTCTTGTAACCTCCTTGTAAGCGGAATGCTAGCCAGAATGCAGACAACATCTCTGTCCTTCAGTTTCTGGGTTTAAAGTGCGAGCCCATCACCGAGGAGCCAGGTCTCCTCACCCTGGCCACCTGCAGGCCCTGACTTGCCACCAACCTTAGAACAACCTCCCCGCCCTGGGCTTCATTTGTTTCTTGCATAAAATGAGATCGTATCTGGGTTCCCCTCAGAGGTTAACTGTCTAGAGTTCTCTGTCATATGTCACTCTCAGTTCTGGGCATGAGTTTTGGGAAGCTGTGCTGTACTGGCCACATAACAAGTTTTATGGGGTCGGAAGAGCAGAGTCTCAGTGGAGAAGGTTCCTCATGCCATCAGGAATTCCTCACGTTTGCCTCTAATATACGTGGAAGAGCTAAGTGTAATGGGATTTGTACTCAGCAAGCTCTAGGCACAACCCTTCACTCACCGCACTGGGAGAGAACTTGGTAACTCTGCTTAGTGGATGGGGCAGAGGTGAACTAGTAGGAAAGATTTTTATCTTCTTGGCATTCTGTAGAATATTTCCGATGATTGGTGTTCCCAGGTCTGGAAGTGGACTCCTCTTCACTGGCTGGACAGTCTTTAACACTTGAATTGTACAATCCTGGGTCACACTTTTCCTTTATGTCTTCGTGGCAGGTCCGACACCAGTTACATACCATCTCTTGGCCACTGTGTGGCAAAACTGTTGACCGGAACAAATAAAAACATAAATAAATAAATGGCAGACAGAGAGGCTTTCACAGAGTAAACAAGACATGTTCTAGAATATGATTGACACAGGATGGAATCCTAGAGGCCGCTGTGGGTGTTTTGTGGTGGGCCCGTGTCCGCAGTTGGCCGAGGGTGTGATCAGCTTCTTTTCATTGGCTGACAGCTTATAATGGCACATAGAGCATGGAAATAGAACTAGATACACACCCATACACATCCAGTATACTGTATGTAATACACGGTAACTGTCACCCATACACATCCAGTATGCTGTATGTAATACAGAGTAACTGTTTTGTACATGGATTGTATGTTAAATCTTTCTCTTTTTAAGATTTTATTTATTTATTTGACAGAGACACAGTGAGAGAGGAAACACAAGCAGGGGGAGCGGGAAAGGGAGAAGCAGGCTTCCCGCTGAGCAGGGAGCCCGATGCGGGGCTCTAATCCAGGACCCTGGGATCATGATCTGAGCCAAAGGCAGATGCCTAACGACTGAGCCACCCAGGTGCCCCTGGATTTTATATTAAATATATTGGCATACTTTAGGACATTTATTTCAGAAATAAATGGCGCTGCCATGATTTTGTGCTGCTTGAGTCGGCTGTGTGTGTCGGAGCCCAGCAGGGACCAGAGTCTAGTCTTGCAGGGGCCTCGGGATTGTTTTAAAAGGCTCTCAACAGATTCTAGGCTGCATTCTTGGTTCACATGCCTGAAGAAACTGTGGATTTTGCACTGCTTTTAGATTGTCTCTTCAACATCAGATTCATTGATTTATCAAAACAAATCTCTTTGTCTCTTCAACATCAGATTTACATTTATTTGTAGTCCTTTATTCAGACGACAGCTGTGGAGTAGTTAATACTTACGTAATGCTTTTTGGCCTATGGAATATATCCCCGTACCTTATCCCACTTAGATGTGCTTGTTTCAGAGTCTGGTCAGATGCGTGGGCAACAGCCTGCATTGGTCGATGACTGTGGTTTTTGTTTCTTAATGGAGTCTTTTTACTTTCTTTTGTACTTGCGAGTAGATAGAGCCGCAGCTTGGCCTGGGCTATGTAGGAAGGAACTTGGGACAGGTGGACAGAAGGGTTGCTACGGGAGCTGGGCTTGGCCAGTCATGCCCAGGAACAGAGGAGGTGGGAGTCCTCTACTGAGCATGCTTGTGGCTCTGAGGAAGATGGAAACTATTTGGCACAGCTGCCATGGATGGGCTGGGTACGAGGGGCTGAGCAAGAGCAAGGCCTGCCAAGTGCCTGGGAGGAACCCTAGTGGACGGCAGGTGTGGCCTGGCTGTGTGACTCGGGAACAAAGGGATAGGCTGGGGGGCGGTGGGTAGACATTGGATGGTTGCTTGATGGTTGACCCAGTGTAGGCATACACCCACCCTGAGAGTGTGGCCATACAGGCAGCTGTTGAGGTGGACAGCAAGGAAGTTGAAGGGGTCTGGGGATGCTGGGTGGCAGCTCTTCTTAGCATGGCTTATGAGGCCCTTTAGATCTGAACTCCCACTGTGCATGCCCCGTTGGGCCATTCCTGTGTGCTATTTTTTTTTTTTTTTTAAGATTTTACTTATTTATTTGAGAGAGAGAGAATGAGGAGAGAGAGCACGAGAGGGAAGAGGGTCAGAGGGAGAAGCAGACTCCCTGCTGAGCAGGGAGCCCGATGCGGGACTCGATCCCAGGACTCCAGGATCATGACCTGAGCCGAAGGCAGTCGCTTAACCAACTGAGCCACCCAGGCACCCTCCTGTGTGCTTTTATACAAATTATTCCCTTGGCCAAATTCTTCCCTCCTCCACGCGCTGGCCCAGGCATCACTGCTGGGACGCTGTTCCTGCTTTCACTCTGCTCCCTTCTCTGCTGGGTGGGCCGACCCTTTGCCCTGTCCACATGTCTCTTCCATGGCACTGTAGAGACTTGTTTACAGGCTGCTGCCTGGTTCATTGAGTACAGGACTGTGCTCTTCCCTAGACATGCAGAATGTGTTCAGCAAATGTTTGCTGAATGGAGGCCTGACTGCTGTGTTGCGGTATCAGTTTATAGCAGACGGTTAGATCTGGAAGAAAACTGCGAGATCAGCTGGCCCAGAAAGAACTATTCTTTTTATAGTTCATGGAGAAGAGAAACTCAGAGAGGATGAGTGCCTGACCCGATGTCACACAGCTTGCTCAAGGCAGAGCTAGGACTCACATTCACCTTCTCTGACTCCAAATGCCATGGCCTTTGCACTAGGGCCACGACAGCCTCCAAGCGTGTCTGCGCGGGACTTCTAAGTGTGTGAAGAGGGTGAGCCTCTGCCTCTGCCGAGCCCGTGGTCGCGGCCTCACATCCCTGTTCACAGGGAATGTTATCTCCTTCTTCTCGCAGGGAGGGAAACCATGTCCTGACAACGCGAGGGACTTTTCCTCTGCATTGTGCCAGGTTTACAACAGCCCTTACCTCACTGTTTCCCCTTCCCTTTCCGGGTTTGTCCTAGTTTATCTTTGGTCAGGGCGAGCATCGGCAACTGTTTCTAAGTAAATAGAGGAATTGCAGATTCAGGGTTGGTGGTGTCCAACATTCAGTACTTCTGGCTTCAGCCTGTCCCCTTCTAGCTGCTGTCATTACTGCTTCTGTCTCCACATTGCCCTGATGGAGCATGTGTTCAAGACTGGTCGTGCACAGTGGAAGTTTCCTTCTTGGAGCAAGCAGAGAGCTGTCAGAACACTGAGAAAGGGAAGCCTTCAGAGAACAAGAGTGGGCATATGCCTGAACCATTCTGTACCAGTAGAAAAAACAGGGTGTCTGTCGGTTTCCAGACCCATCCCTGGAGAACACAATACATTGGGGGGTGTCTAGAAATGCTGCCTGTGTATTTTCCGTCTCCAGAACTTGCCTCTGAGCTTTTGGATGATACCTGATGTGTAGAATGTTCTGTCTAGGGTTAAAGTCTTGGTGTGACAGAGGGTGGGGTGTGGTGAGTTCCCTTACCGCCTTTTCATGGATGACGCAGTTTTGTGAGGTTTGTTCCAGTTCACTGCGGATCATCTCAGCTCCCTGCCCATCACCCCTGGTCGGAAGTACCACAGGGTCAGTCCCAGGACTAGAAGGTCCACTCACTGAATGCTGGGAGGCAGGGTGACTGGTGTGAACCTTGGGGTTCCTCTGTTAATTGACCAAACAGTATATGGCCAAAAAAAAAAAAAAAAATGCCCATTTTGGTAAAAATGCTTTAGAGACCAGGGTCTTCAGATTTTCTTTTTTACTTTAGGGAGCTCTGCAACACTGCTCTCCCTTAGCGCTTTCATATTCCTTTTTTTTTTTTTTTTTAAGATTTATTTATTTATTTGACAGAGACAGTGAGAGCAGGAACACAAGCAGGGGGAGTGGCAGAGGGAGAAGCAGGCTTCCCGCTGAGCAGGGAGCCCGATGCGGGACTCGATCCCAGGACCCTGGGATCATGACCTATTCCTTTTTTTTTCTTTTTTTAAAGTGAGATGATGTCCAGTGCCCCCAGTAGCTCAGAAATCCTGTGGCTTCGAACAAGCCCAGTGTCTTTGGTTTTGCAGGGCTTCCAAAGCTACTTTGGACCTTCTTGGCTCCCAGCCACTTAGGAGCCTGTTTCTGATCCTCCCTGGGCTGGTCTTGAGTTCCAGGTATTGAGCTAGAAGTACATCAGCCAAGGATTTGGATTGCATCAGGAAGTATTTTGATTTGCTATATTTTCTGCTTGGCATCTACTCATTTCCTCCCGGGACATCCCCTTCCTTGGGAAAAATAACTCCAAAGATGCTTGTCTGACCAATGAGCTAATAAGAAGGCACTCCAACCAAGCGCTTCCCTTTAGAGATCTTGGCCTGTCAGTCACAGGTCACTGGGTGAGAAGGGTATCACCCAATGTAAAATGTTCCTGATACCCACTTCCTCCTGACCCACCCTGCCAGCAATGGTCCCTATGTTGGCTTGTTTGAGAATGGCAATCTCGGAACAGAACCAGCTTTGACTATAGCAGGTGTTGACCAGAAGGTGTTTCTAAGGTGTCAGCTATCACACTGCTGGTGTCTCCTAAGACATACCCTAAGTAGAGGCCTCTCTGAGCCCCTGAGCTCTCATCCAGGTGTGTGTACTCTTTCTCTGTGGTGCCATAACTTCTCTGTAGTTACGAATGAGAGCATTAGAAGGGGCTCTGTTGGGGTCCCAGAACTGAGTTGGGATTTCAGCTGGAAGCTCTCTGAGGATCATCACAAGGACCCCCTCATGCAACTAAACTTGACTGCTTTTTTCAGGAACCAATTCAGGATCTTGGAATTTGTGTGAAGCAGGTGGTCAACCAGAGTACTACGTCCTCCCCAGTTCCCCCCCCCCCACATAGGTAGACTTTACATGTATTCATCTTAAATTTCATCTTGTTAGATTTGATTCATCTTATAACCTATGAGGAACTTTTAATATCCAGCTTTTGTCTTCTCACAAGGTGACAAGCCCTCCCTCATGTGTATTACCTCTAGATATAAGTCGTTTCCTCATGTATGGTACAGGGTTGAGTCCACACGTCTGCAGGCTGGTGGCTCATTCATCTCTGTATAAATCTGCCTCAATGCTCCTATTCATATGCACAAGAATATCATTGACCTATTAAAGCCTGGCTCAAGGGAAGTTACGCTCATCTGAACTATCCATCTTATAAATCTAACAAAAGCGGGAATTGGTTAGTCTGATACTTATTTATAGTGAACCTCTGTCAGTTTTTGGCGATCCTCACTCTTTCTTGGGTATTCATCTATTTAATACTCCAGGCTAGGGGCGCCTGGGTGGCTCAGTCGGTTAAGCATCTGCCTTCGGCTCAGGTCATGATCGCGGAGTCCAGGGATCGAGGCCTGCATCGGGCTCCTTGCTCAACGGGGAGTCTACTTCTCCCTCTCCCTCTGCTCCTCCTCCTTGCTCATGCTCTTGCTCTCTCTCAAAAAAATAAATAACATCTTTTTAAAAAAATACTCCAGGCTATAATTTTGCTGGACATGAATGCCAAGCCTCTTGGCATATACTTCTAGAATCTTCCTTTTGTGAATTAGTTCCTTATCTTTGAACACCATTCCTTTCTTTGAGGTTTCTGAAGGATTCCTGACAGTGATTCATCTGTGACACGTGTCTGTACTTTGGCTGTCTGTGGATGTGATTCATCTGAGCCTAGAAACCTGACTTGACTGAAAGTAGCTGTTGCTCTCCCAGCTCCACACCTGTCTTCCGCTCCAGTCGCTTCTTACCAGAGTTGCCTTTTTCAGCATGAAGAACGTTCCCTCAGCACCGGCGAGGAGCTGTTTCTCTGCTCTCTGTAACATGACACTGGGTTCCCCAAGCAGGCCTATACTTCTTTGCTTTTCTTGTCACTCTGATCATAGCTTTGCAAACAAACCAACAAACAGAAACCTACCCCTGATGGTTATTCACATTTCTCACGTGTTTTAACGCATCCCAGACATTAGCCTTTTGGACTTTCGTCTGGCTGATAAATGCTACTGTCCTTTGTTCAGCCTCAACTCTGTTCCATCTTCCTGTGGCCGAGACATGAGAATAGAGCATTCCATGCCAGGAGTGCTTTGCAGCCATTTAAAGGACTTTCCAGGGCCTTCCTGGCTGTAGTCCTCCCTGGCCTCTTTGGACCACAGGAGTTTTTCTCCAAGCTTAGATAACTTCTGCCTCCCTGTTTGCCTTTCCAAGACTTAGCTTCTCACCATCGTGTTCTCTCTCATTTTAAGTTGTGACTGGCTCTCTGGGCTGCCTGGTATAACTGTGCAGAGCTGAGTTAGTGACTCAGGACAGGAGTCAGCCATGTTGACCGCCCAGAACTTTTATTCCCACCCTGACTCCCCAAGAGACCAGTTCTTCAGAATTCCCACCCAGGGCAGGGCTGGGCTGGGTCCACGGATACCTCTGCCAGAGTTGAATTCTCAAGGAGCATCTGGGCCTCTCCCTGAGCTGAGGCAAAAGACCAAGGCCGCCCAGCCCCTGGGTCAGAGAGCCAAAGGAAGGGAATAGGCGAGGGATGGGCCAGCAGAGCGGACGGGCTGCCTGATCTGGAAGCAGGACATCTGGGGGAGGCTGGAAAGTTTGCTTTCGATAACTCTGAGGACTCTAATCCGGGGGGCCCAGCCACAGGGCGTTCCACTTTTTTGCAAGAGGAACTCGGTACTGGGAGAGTGCCCTCTGAGTCGCCATCCTATTTTGGGATGAGTAAGTCAAGGAGCAGCTCTATCCTGGCGCCTGGAAGTGCCTCACATTCCCTCATTTTAGATTTGCCATTCCTATAAAGAAAAGTCTCTTAACTCCTTTACAGATTCTGGATCGTTAAGACTCAGGCTGGCTGGAAGTTTATCTCTTTACTGTTTATGGACAAGGATTTACTGAGAAAAATCTCAGTAAGGGATGTTGGTTTAGGGAAAGCTTTTTAGAGGACCCACTTTAGGAATGTGCATTTGCATACAAACAATGAAAGTGCTAATTAAAATGATTCTCACATAGTCATTTTAGCAGTGCAGGGACTGCTGCTTGGCAACATTTGTATAGTGGAAATGAGTGTACTTGGAAATACTAAAGTATTGCTCCTTTCATCCATCTAACCAACTAAGACATACTGAGCGTCTTCTGTTCACACGGAACTGGGCTAGAACCAAGGGGGCTGGGCATGAAAGGTCAAGAATACAAAACCCGATGTTTGCCCTCTAGGGTGACTGACCGAGGGGTTTCCTGGGACATGAGACTACCTGGAAAGTCCATGGAGAACCCGGGTGTTTGGTGATCCTACCTCAGGAGTTGAAAGATGAATAGGAATTAACAAAGTACCTAAAGTGTTCTCTCTGTCGATGGAGACCACACCTGTTCACATTGTTTTAGAAATTGTCTGTATTCTGCCCTTAGGGTTTTTGGCCCTCCAAATGAGTAGTCATATTCCCTTTTGAAACCACATACTGACATTTCAAATCTTTCTGCCATCGTCATCCTTATTGGCATCAGCTCTCACAGGGCACCTGCTGTGTGCAGGGCTCTGGTCTTTGCCCTGTTAGGTGGGGCTGATTTAGCATTGAGGTGCTATGAGAGCCTTTCCAGCTCCTGACGGAACATCACCACCAACCCCTTGCCTTTTTAAAAAAGTGTTTTAGGGCACAGAAGGGGCAGAATAAATATTTGTGGATCAAAGCTTATTAACGTGGCGGTTAATCATGCCCAGGCCAGAGTCACATGGACTCAGTTTCACATTCTCTCTGCCGTGGGCTCGCTTTATGATCTTGGCTTGCTTGTAACTTCACCTCTGAGCCTCATGTTCCTCATTTGCGGAATCGGGATTAATACAAGGGGTTTATTATAATACATCATCATCATCCTAACAATTAGGACAGGCTGCATAGTATAGTGTATGATAGAACAGACTCTGGACTCAGACGGCCAAAGTTCAGAGCCCACTCCCTGGTTATATAAACATCGGCAAGTTATTGAGCCTCTCTGGGCCTTCATTTTCTCATCTATACAGCGGGGATAATACTAGTACCTGTATCAGAGGGTTGTTAAAAGGAAGACTTGGACCGGAGTCTCTGAGTCTTCCAGGGTGATGAGGGTAGTTAGTATGACAGCATTCCAGGCAGCTCCTGCCTGTGGTTTTGGCAAAATAAAGCCATTGTTTGGGTCTCAGCTTTCAGTTAAAATTCCGATGTAATCTCAGGCCTATGTTTAACCCTACCCACCCTTATTTCCCCTTTTCTGATCTATATTCATGTATATCTAAATGCTATATATGCGCGCTTATCCTAAAAAATGTACGGCTCGCACACCACCTTGTGCCTGGTCTGTCGTGTTACATAAATATTTGCTAAATTTTAAAAACTATAAAACTTATTTTATTTTGGGGCGCCTGGGTGGCTCAGTCGTTAAGCGTCTGCCTTCGGTTCAGGTCATGATCCCAGGGTCCTGGGATCGAGCCCCGCATCGGACTCCCTGCTCTGCGGGCAGCCTGCTTCTCCCTCTCCCACTCCCCCTGCTTGTGTTCCTGCTCTTGCTCTGTCTCTCTCTGTTGAAAAATAAATAAAATCTTTAAAAAAAAACTTATTTTATTTTGGTTATTCTAGAATTCCTGTGAGATTAGATAGGACAGATGTTATTCCCTTGTCATCTGTCTCTTGTTGTTGTATCTGAGGGGCACAGATGAGAAGCTGATGGATTAAAATGGTTTGCCAAAGGGAGCCTGGCTGGTAAATGTGGAGAACGGGCCTAGAACCCATGGTATTTGCAATGGAAGATACGGTACCTCTTCACATTTATCAAGGGCACATGGGTGTGCACAAAAACATTAAGCATTTGCTATAGTAAATCTGGTGACAAGTAAATAGTGTATTTACTTCTTCTCTACCTTCTGCCCTCACTCCAGTGTGCCGTGATCCCCTAGCGAGCTGCTAACTGATGTCCTCTGTGAATTCCAGCATTGAACTTGTTCCCTGCAGTTGGGTCTCTGAAGCTTCCTAAGGTTGCCAGTTTAAACCTCATCCAGATCCTAACTGCCTACTATCTGGCCAGACTCCCTTTGGAGACCAAACGATTCTACTGTGTTTATGTACCTCCTGTCAGAGCCCCTTCAAGGAGCTATTTCATTCGGGGGAAGCCCAGGCCAAACAGGAACACTTCCCCTCCCCCTGCCTTTATATTTGGTATTGAAGCACTTCATTTCTTGTAAGAAACTTAGTTATGAAAGGGTTGTATCAAGGAATGTGAGTATTGGTTTAAAACACTTGTATTTGCCAGTCTCTCGTTGCTTAAGCAGATACCCTTGGATTAAAGTACGTTCGTGTTTGTTCATTTAACATGGACACTTTTAAAAAATGCTGCAGCGTCAGGGGTTAAAATATAAAATTCTATATGAGCAGTGAAAGGTGGTTTAGTACTTAAGTCCTATTTTTGAGCTCTGGAATTCAATTCCTTCCTGTTACCAGCTGAACCTGGGACTGATGTATTAGATGAAAATATAGTCCTATCTTCAAACGTGGACAACAGGACATTTTGTCCTCCAAATTTCAGCGTTTGAATTGGGTGTTGCAGGAAACTTGGCACCCTCTCTTTCTTTTCAAAATAATAAACAGAGATGATGTCGCCTCAGGTTTCATCTGATGGGGCTTAGATGCTATTGCCTCATAAAGGCTGATTCATAGACAAATGGGAACTAATTATAGTAACTTAAAAATAATGTCCCCGTTTAAATTTGGCAAGGCAAGATGCCTTGCATGTTTTGTAGGACATGAGAGACTCCATTTCTTTAGTGGCACAGAGGTGACATGCCCATTGCTATTTTAGCCACACAGTGGCTGTGCTGGGTCACTACCTGCTCTCTTTGTTTGATTTTGTTGGGGATTTCTCATGCTTTCTCATGCACGCTGTGTGTACAAACATTGAAACACTTCTTACACCATCTACACAGGGAATTCTTTCTTGCTATTTATCCATTGCATTTTTAAGAAGCAGGTGTCCCAGTGGAAGAAAGTGGATGGCATTTTAAATTTATTTTTTAGTTCTGAGTATTTCGGAGTCACTACTATGAAAAATTATTCAATGAAATGAATAGAGAATTATCACAGGGTGTTCTGGTCACTTCTCACCCTCCCTTCTCAGAATTAAGTTGGAAGACATTCCATTGTGATTTTCTTCAAATAATTTTTGTCTTTGAATTTGCTTTAAATAAGTTGGTGATATGTGACCATGTTCAGAATTCAAAAATTAGAAAAATATTTGTGATGGAGAGTAACTCTTTCGTCTCTCTCTCTCTCTCTCTCTGAATTCCTGTACCCAACCCTCTCTTCAGAAGCAATGCTGGGCACTCGTTTCTTGTAAACTATGCTGGAGGTTTTCTCAGCATCTGTAAATCTGTAGGTCTGTTTTCTTCACACAGATGACTTCATACTATCCATGGTGTTTTGAACTTGGCTTTTCTATTTAACCATAATCTTAGAAATCATTCCATCTCACATTTTGAGCTACCTCATGGTTGTTGATAGTTTTGTTGTTTCTGTTGAGTAGATGTGTCAGAGCCCATAAACAGTAGTCTATGAATGGTATTTAGGCTCTTTTCCTCTTTTGCTACTAAAATCATGGAATACTGATAATCCCATACATCTGCTGTGGGATAGGCACTCCCTCTCGGGTAGTTATCAATATGGGCTCTAGAGCCTAAGGGCCTGGGTTTAAGTCTTAGTTTCTCCATTTACTGTTGAACTCTATGGTCTTGGCCAGTTACTTATTCTTCCTGGGCCTTGGTTTCATCATTTCTAAGATAGTCTTTATCTTAGAGGCAGGATGTGATGATTAAAAACCTTGGTCTATAGAAAGCTTACAGACAGTGCCAGGCATGTCGACAGGTCTGTACCTATTTACTAGTGGTATCATATTGCATGATGTGGAAACATCTGAATTTGAAGATGTACTTATCTCTGCATGTTTCTGAACCACTACTAGTAATACACAGTTTTTGAGTGTGTGGGTTCTATCCTAAATTTACTGAAATGCCATGTTCCTCCTGCCCTCCTCCATTTCTTTGTTGCTTTTGTGTACATCCTGGAGGAGAAAAGGAAAGATTGAATTTCTGGCCACTCATGTGTCCAGACACCTTCAAAGGCATCAAATGCATTGCCCATGGTGATAATTTTTAACAAATGGTTCAGAAATTTCCCCCATCCATAACTAGCGTAGAACTTTATGATACTTAAATATGTTACATTTAGGCAAATACATTGTGTGTATGACTCAAATTTACATAATGATTTCACCATATTTGAAATTATAAATCTTTGGAAAAGACTGGAGAGTTTATTTACCCTGATTTAACTAACTTCAGTGGAAGGTACAGGGTCTTACGTCACCTGTAAATCTTACATCATCAAAGACCACCGCCTTTGGATTCAGACAAACCAAAGCTAAAGTCCCCACATTGGTGTTTGCCAGGTGTTTGACCTTACACTTGCAGGGCGTTGTAAATGAAGACATCCATCCACCTCATAGGACTTTGAGGATGACAGGAGAGTAGGTGAAGGACCCAACGGTGTATGGCACACAGCAGGTGCTCACGAATCATCAGTTCCTTTACCCTTCCTGTCCTGCGTCCCACTTCCTCCTGCCATCAGCACAGCCCCTTGGAAGTAACCTCTCCCACCTGAACCTCAGTGTTCTTCATCTCCACTCTTCTCCTGACTTGCCCTGTGATTAACCAGTGTGCTTTCTCTACTTCAGCTGGGAGGGTGGTTGATGTCTCAGTGGTTGTCACTTGCATCTTACCCGATGTTAACCAGTTTTCATTGAGTGCCAGCAAGTGAGTGAGTGTCAGGCTTGCCGTTTCCCTACCCTAGTGAGGTCATTACTGTTGCTTTGAAAGCAGTAGCCAGCGACAGCCCTGCAAGATTGCAATTAGGGGTCACGGTGTGTTAACACTAGCTCCTGAAGTGATCATAGAGAATGGTGTTTTCATACTTGGCTATTCCTTTTGAGAAAAGGTGCTGTAGCCAACTTATAAAAATTATTTTCCCAGATAATTCTTTTTTGGGTGGGGGGGCGGAGGTAGGTGTGGGGGAGAGGTCTTGAAAGTGTTGCACTTCATCAAAGCTCCATTAGAAGGCACTTGCAGGAGGCCTGTTTTGACCGTTTTGCTCCCACTTCCCAAGAAAATCGTGAGCCAGCCGGCTTATAGATTCGGTGTCCAGTTTTGCTTGGCCCTTGGTTTAATGTCTTGGAGGTGGGCTACTGGGGACCCGAGCAGGGGAAGTGAAGCTACAGCTGGAAAGGGAGCAGGAAGACCTTTGCGAGATCCTCCAAATCACTCCTTTGGAGAGAAGCTACTCTATTTTGCATGAAGTGTTTTGCTGTGAATTTTTGAAATAGCAGTCACACCCATATTCAAATGTAAGAACCAGGGTGCTCTCCAAAGACATGCACAGCCAGGTCCCTTCCATTCCGCAAACAAATATTTGGATGATAGGAACCATTGTTGCCACTTGGAATGCTCTTCCCAATTATCCTTTTTTTTTTTAAACTCAGGCTTTCCTATCCTTTCACATCTAGCGAATTCCCCCTGTCGGGTTTTTGTAGTTTTTTTTTTTTTTTTTTTTTTTTTTTTGACTCTGGACTGTTTGGCTGTTAGGTAAAGCCTTCTGTGTTGAATTGTTAGTTATTAACCCTTTTGTCATGTAGATTCATGGAGGCGTTTTCCTGTGTCAATGCCTTGGCTTCCCTTCCCAGCCAGGTCTTCACCCCTTAGGCGGGGGCACTCCCCCAGCTCCTGAGCCACTGTAGATGGGTGTAGGGCAGTGGTTCTCAAAGTGGCTTCCTTCCCACAGCAGCAGCCCCCCAGGACTGTTGGAAATGCACAGCTGCCCCGCTGAGTGAGACAGTCCCGGGGCCGGACTCAGCAGTCTGTAATACTCACAAGCACTCCTGGCCGGCCGCTGTATGATGAAGTTAGAGACCCTCTGGTATAGGGAGAAGAACCGGGGTCTGGGGGTCAGAGAGGTCTAGGCCTGACGCCACCTCTGCCATTTGCTAACTGACCTTAGGGAAGGGGGTTTTTCTGTTTCTTCTCTCCCATTCCAGGGGTAGTTTGTAGAAATTTGTTCTGCAGGATGTTAACGGGTGCCCTAGAGTAAGGGGTGGGGCAACCGTTCTGTGGGCAAATAAATGAACAGAATGCTGCCGTGGTGAATTTCGACAGGATTCCCTATGGCCGGACTCAGATACCTAGATATGTCACTGAGAGTCACCGAGGAAGTTGCAAATTTGTTAGATTCTAGAACATCTTTTCTGGCAACAGTATTTTGTGGAGCACGTTTTGGAAGATGCTGGCCCAGGTGATGTGTGAGGGTCCTGTTAGCATTGCGATTTTTTTTTTTAAGATTTTATTTATTTATTAGAGAGAGACAGGAAGAGAGCACAAGCAGGGGGAGCAGCAGAGAGAGAGATCTCGAGAAGGAGGCTTTCCGCTGAGCAGAAAGCCCGACCCGGGGCTCAATCCCAGGACCCTGGGATCATGACTTGAGCTGAAGGCAGACGATTAACGACTGAGCCACCCAGGTGCCCCAACCTTAAGATTTCACAGCCCTGTAAACGAGTGCAAAACTCCGAAACTTCAAACTCAGGGTGAATCAGACATGATGCCAGAATTTATAATTTGGGTAAATCAGGCTTACACAACAACTTGAGCATTGGAACAAAATGGAAGTAACTAAACATTGAAGAATAAAAGGTTACATATTTTTATTTATTTTTAAAGATTTTTATTTATTTATTTGATAGAGACACAGTGGGAGAGGGAACACAGCAGGGGGAGTGGGAGAGGGAGAAGCAGGCTTCCCGCAGAGCAGGGAGCCCGATGTGGGGCTCGATCCCAGTAACCTGGGATCATGACCTGAGCCGAAGGCAGACGCTTAACAACTGAGCCACCCAGGCGCCCCAAGTTTATATATTTTTAAAGCAGCAAGTTTTTCTTAGGTAGAAAACCATATACTAGGGGAGAAGCAGGGAAGGCAAGTTAAGGCAAATGTCACTTACTAAGCATATTGGGAGTCCTGGCAGGAATCCTATGGCACATTCAAATCAGGTAATTTAAGGAGATTTAAATAAAGGAACTATTTATAAAAGGTGTAGGCAGAGTTTGGGAAAAGCAACAATGGTTGACGCAGGACTCATTCCTCTGTATATGCAAGGTTTTTCACGTATCCGGTATAGTCCTCACAGTCACCCCATAGAGAGGTTTTATTATTTCATGCTTTGCAGAAGAGGAAAGTGAAGTTAAAGGAGGCAAAGGAAGTTACCGTTCGATGCTAGCTGGGGAAAGGAGGTCCAGTTGTGATGGCTGTCAGACTCGCAACCCGGCGCTTTCCCCACACGTTTCTTTAGGGGAACATCATCTTTCCCCTCCGTCTTTCTCCGTATGATGAGACTGAAAACACTGCTCTCTAGAAGCTCATGTTCTGAGCCAGATGTGTTGCTCTGAGCAATCCGTAGACGGAAGATAGTGCATTAGGCAAATATGTAAATTAACAGAAGTGTGCAGCTTACATATATGGGGGGGAGAGAGAAAGGCGGGCAACAGACAGTTCCCGTGTCCAGGTGGGTTGGGGCTGTGGAAATCTGTCATCCATCCTTTTTTGGGGATCGGTCTATGGGAGCCATTTGAAGGGCGTGAATGAGGCAGCTTAGCTCGTTGCGGCTGGGACAAGATAGAGGGAAACTTTTGAGACATGGCGCAGCTTGGGCAGGCTTGCTGTGGGAGTAGCATGCAAGAGTGCTCTATTCCTAGGTGCCTCCACCAAATGGAGATGGTGCTGGTGGTGGGAGGTGGGCAAGCGGGTGAGAGAAGGAAGAGGTCATGGTGGGACCCTCAGGTGCTTCTGACTCCAGTTTTTATACTGGGGCCACACTGGTCCAGTGAAGTGTCCTTAGCCTAAGACCTTTGTTAGAGGATGGTAAAGGTTGAATTTCTAAGAACTTCTCGATTTTTACCTCCGTCAGGAAGTTTGAGATATGAATGCTTCATTCCTTTTATACCCTAAGAAAATTTAAAAGTCCTGTTTCTGAGGAGGTTACTTTTCCCACGTCGCGTTGAGTTTGGGTTGGCTTTTACCGCTCAGTTAGAATGTATCTTATGGTCAAGTCCTCTTTGTTCCAGAAAACAAAAACGCCTCTCAAATACCCTGCACAAGCCCTGCCTTTGAAAACATCTGGTAAAAATAACAAGTCGCTTGGAAAACGGTGATTCTCAGATGCGACCCCTGCCTCTTTATTAGCAGGGAGTCACTGGAGTAAACCTTTATTTCCTGTTGCTTCCACACAGCGGTCCTTCACGGAAATATTTTGCATGTTTCCTTAGGCAGCAGGGAACCTTGAAGGGCAAACAGAGTGCGGAGGCCCCAGATCGGAACAGAGATGCCGTCTCTGCCTGGTTGCGCCTCAGAGGGGCTGGGGGAGCTCGCCTGGGCCTCGGAGCTTTGAAGCTGTGCCAGGCCTCTGCCCCAAACCGCTCAACACTTCAGCTCTCCTCCAGGCACCAGCAAGGCCCCACCTGCCACACCTCCAAGCTCTTTTTCCAAGAGAGGTGTTTTAAAATAGTCTTAAATGTCAGACGTATTTTTCCCCCCACAACATTCCTCAGACATCTCATAAATTATTCTGCAGTGAAACTTTAATAGGGACTCTTGGAAGATGAAGAGTTCTCATCAATGGAGTTTTTGGTAACTTAGACAACTGTTAACCCCAAGCCCTTCTGCTTTCTCCACCTCAGAACTCATTGAAGACAATCACGAACTAGGAAGAATTTCCCTGAAACCGTGCTTGAGGCTGTCTTTGATGATAGAGGTCTTAGGTTCCCTCATAATGTTATGTTAACTTGAGTCCTGTGATGTTGCAATATTTGACTCTTTTTGGCTCTCAGGGCATTTGATATGGTTCAACCTGATAATGGTAAAGAAAGTTGAGCAGTTTGGGGCGCCTGGGTGGCTCAGTCGTTAAGTGTCTGCCTTCATCTCAGGTCATGAGCCCCGCATCGGGCTCCCTGCTCGGCGGGAAGCCTGCTTCTCCCTCTCCCACTCCCCCTGCTTGTGTTCCCTCTCTCGCTGTCTCTCTGTCAAATAAATAAAATCTTAAAAGAAAAGAAAGTTGAGGAGTTTGAGCTCAGTGATTTCTGGCTTCACGATAATATCATGAGAAAAAAAAGGTTTTTTTGTTTTTGTTTGTGTTTTTTTTTTTTAAAGATTTTATTTATTTGAGAGAGAGAATGAGAGAGAAAGCACATGAGATGGGGGGAGGGTTAGAGGGAGAAGCAGACTCCCTGCTGAGCAGGGAGCCCGATGCGGGACTTGATCCAGGGACACCAGGATCATGACCTGAGCCGAAGGCAGTTGCTTAACCAACTGAGCCACCCAGGCGCCCTGTTTTGTTTGTTTTTAAGAAGTCTGTGTTACCCACCTCCCTTGCCATTTGCTTCTTAGGAAAATAGGTAATGAAAGATTCTGGTTGCAGAATTTGCCATTGCTGCTCACTGTCTGCTGTCACACACTCTACATTGGGGGCTTCTACAAATATGCGTCCCACCTACAGCTACAGACCGCTTGGGTTCAGTGTATGTGCTCCTGGGGGTGAGCATGTGAGCCTTCTTTTTGCGGGTTTTTAGTCTGTTTTGTCTTACGGTTGTATTTTACATTATGCTTACTGACTCGATTTATTTGGTGACTAGTTTCTGGAGAACTGGAATTTGGGGGAGAACTTAAATTATTTATTGGTACAAAGAGTTAGAAAATTTGAATTTGGAGCTATCCTAATAGTGTTCAGTGTGTAGTACAATGCAGAATCGTGGTCACTGATGCTCTCTAGACGCCTTTTGGTTCATAGAAAGATGAAGTGCATTAAGGATGCTGGTATACTTCATTTCATGGTATTTCTTATTCTTCAACAATTGGACATTGTTGTTAACCAGTGTCTTAGGCATTTCAGGCCAGTATAACAAAATACCACAGACTGGGTGGTTTAAAAACAACTGAAATTTATTTCTCACCGTTTTGGGATGTTCCAAGTCAAGGCACCAGCACGATCATGTTCTGATGAGGGCCCTCTTGCATGTTGCAGACTTCTCGTCATAGCCTCACATGGCAGAAGGGATGAGGGATCACTCTGGGACTTCTTTTACAAGGGCACTAACCCCATTTATAAGGGCCCCACCCTCATGATCTAATCACGTCCCAAAGACCCCACCTAGTACCATCACCTTGGATGTTAGGTTTTCAACATATGAATTTTGGGGGGACATAGGCCTTTAGACCATGGCAACAGTTTTATCATCTGGAACATTCTATTATTTCTTTGGATATGGATATGGAAAGTTAGTATCTAGAAGAGTTTTTCATAGGGTATATTTCTTAGCATCATTTGCCTTTTTATGTAAAAGCAAATCAAAATATTTATTGCCCTTTTACTACATTCAAGGCACTGTGTGAAAATTCAGAAAGAATATTTGTAGTAAATAAAAAGAATTTTGTTCCTCTTGAAATACGGTGTTAGTATGACATTCTCCTTACCAGTTGGTCTATAGAAAAATAAGGCAACATCCTTTGGGGGAAACAGTGCTGAATTGGGAGTTAAAAGCCCTTGTTTTATTCCTGTCCAGGTCACAAGCTCACTCCAACCATGTGGGCAGGCCTTTCCTTTCTCACCTGCACTGCGTTCTTGTCTATATAGTGAAGGTGTCAAACTGGATTATTTCTAAGGTCCTTCATAACAAAATAAACCCAACAGTGATTTTTATTGAATACTTTCCACTATGTAAGTTACAGAGATAGTTCCGAATAAGTCTAAGAGAGTCTCTTACTTCTGTGAGTTTTTAAAGGTTCCTCAGAGCTAGATAAACAGAAACAAAACCCCAAAACATTTATTGACCATCCTACAAGAGTCAGTCACTGCAAAGAGTAGAGTGAACGTGTAGAGTACTCAGCCACCCTTCAGAGAATTATCCCTCGTTTACAGAAGAGTGAACAATACAAGAGCCAACACAGAAGTGGGACAAGGTGGACCAGCCTGGGAGTGCCCGGAGTCAAAGCTGTCATTTGTCAAGCACTGCACCGTGCCCAGCTTTGTGCTAGGTGCTTCTGAGTGTGTGACCAGTATTACCCAAACCAAACCTCCACATGGGAGGGATGCTGTGATTACTCCATTGTACAGATGTGGAAACCCAGGTAACTTGCCCAGGATCACACCCTCAGTCACTGATGGAGCTGATAATCGATACTGAACCTACATTCTTAATCACCATGCCTCTGGGGAAGGTGAGGCCATGGGTAGAGAGAGGCAGCAGGCCTTTCTTACTGAAGGAAAGCGTGGACTTGCCAAGGATTAGTGATGGAAGGAGAAGGGGACATTCATGACCATGGCCACCTACACGGACCCATTTCCTTAGGTTCTCTCACCTCAGTCACCTTCACTGCCTTGCTGGAGCCCAGGACATACTGCCCCTCTGTAAAGTCTGTGGCCCACGCTTGGCCAAAACCACGCCTTCCAGCCTCCCCTCCAGCACTCATGCCAGAGCTAAAAAGAGCTGTGTGTGTGTTTACTGGAACTTGGGATATCTTTGCCACTTGAGTTGACAAGAGTCAAATCAAGGGAGTAAACAGCTAGACTCAAAGAACTACATGGAATTGGAGAGTGACCCCCCAACAGCATAACTCTAAAAAGTTTTTTGATTTTTTTTCAAATTTTCCAAAACTCCATTTTACTTCAAACTAATGTTTCTCTTTTAACATCTCCATTTGTAGAACAAAAAATTCTGGTTTTTGGAATCTGCTGTGAACAGCTTATAGTCCTTCACTAGTTCTCAGTTCATTCCGTGGACCGAAGGGGTCACCTGTATCTGCTCACGGGCCTTAGTCCAAGCTCCTGTTCCCTGTCAGTCTCTCAGCAGCCAGCCATGGACTATGTCTGGGCATCACGTGGCTTTAACAAAACAAAAAAACCCACCATTATCTGGCTTTTAAGCACCCTCCATGGCTAGGGTTATAGGCCTCTTGAGGGCAGTGATGGCGTTCATCTCTGTAGCCAGCCCTGAGCACAGCATGTGGTGTGACGTCTTAAAGCCTGGCTGTGTCTATGGAATGCTTCGTCGCGCTTATTCTCTTAAACACCGAGAAAAATAAATGCCATTTACAAAACGAGTGGGGGGAGTGGAAGGAAGGGAAATGCAATGCAAAGCTAGCATGAGGTGGTCTTTACGAGCCTGGGATTTAAGGTCCCTTCAGGTTTTACCTCTCAGTTCCACAGCCTACTGGTCACGTGACCCTGGGGAAGACATTGTACCGTTGCCTCCTTTCCTTTTCCTTTCCTTCTTGATTTATTTACTTATGTATTTGAGAGGGAGAGTGTGTGAGCATGGGGTGGGGGGTAGTTGCAGAGGGAGAGGGAAACTCAAGCCAACTCCGTGCTGAGTGTAGCGCACGACGTTGGGGCTCAATCTCATGACCCTGAGATCATGACCTGAGCTGAAACCAGGAGTTGGAACCTCAACTGACTGAGCCACCCAGGCGTCCCAATTGCCTCCTTTCTAAATTGGTAACAGCAGTATATACATCATAAGGTTAATTAGTGTTAAATGAGATATTGTATGTAACATGCTAAGTATAGTGCCTGTGCTTAAAAGGGGCGCTCTTGATGATAAAAATAATTGTATTTTCTTTATTGCTGGGGGGACAAATCAGATTTGACTACCTTTCAGAAGAAACAGGAAGCAGACCTGAGTATATGGCTCCCTAGCTCCCCAAGTTAAAAAAGGTTACACGTTGCAGAGTAGTATAATCCTGAATACTTTGCCGATACCTGGATCAGAAACAAGTTCACCAGGGTATGAGTGGTATTTGTCGAACTTTGGACCTACAGAGGAAGAGGTTGTGTTAGGGTGGTGACAGTATGGATCTTTTTCTTTAATTTTCAAATGTTAAATTTTGTGCTTATATTTCTTTTGTACTTAAAAAAATAAAAAACCTGTTAGATGTAAAAAGAATTACACTCTTGAGATGAAAAACAGATTCTTCTAAAAAAGAGTTTAATACTTAGCCACTTTTGAATTTTTTCAGTTTTAACTGCTTTTTTGATTGCTATCTGCAAGAAACTATTTGCCGTTGCAGAACAGTTACTGGAACTGTCTAGTGGAAACACGGTGAGAAGTTAGGAGTTTGAGTTAGGTAAAATGTTGCCCTTACAATAATATAGGATAAAGTATTTAATGGACTTATAGGAGTCAGTGTCTGTTTAATTAAAAAAAAATGCTCTTGAGATGACATCAATAGATGTATCAAAATTTATCTTTTTTTTTTTTTAAGAGTATAGTTATTTTATGGGTTTTGGTATGAAACAGTCCTAAATCTGGGGCACATTTGATTCCTTGGCTTTCTCAATCCTCCCGTTTAGGAATATTTAAGCTAATAGATGAATGTGCCCCTCGTGAGTCTGTCTTATGGAAGCCCTGTGCCAGACAGTGTGCAGATGGGGCAGCCGTCATGCCTGGCAGGCCCTGAAAGTGGGATTGCATTTGCACCTTGTCTTATGCGCTGCGAACATTTTGCAGGGAAAAAAGGAAAAACTGTCTCCCTACTTAAATGAAATTCTGACACAATCGATGCAAATTATAAATTATATTTAATTTGATACAACAAATTCATAATCATTTCCAGCTTTGTGTCAAGTGTGGTGGTGAAGCTCTGGGCATTTAATACTGCAGTATTAATGCTGCAGTAACTTGGTCACGTTGACTGGTGTTTCTCAAAATAGGGCCTTAAACCCTATCTGCCAGAAATGCAGATTCTAGGGCCCCCTTGGAACTTCTCCATCCACACATCCGGGGGCAGAACCTGTAAACTGCATTTTAAACCAGTGCTTCCTCCACGTGGCCAACAGATAGCAGTTTTTGATACAGAAGGAACATTTTTGCAAAGGTTATTTCAGTTGTGATCTGAATTGACAATATTTTTGGATCCAGAGAGTTCATATTTATAAAGAAAATTGTTAACTCTTTTTTTTTTTTAATTTTATTTATTTGAGAGAGAGAATGAGAGAGAGAAAGCATGAGAGGGAAGAGGGTCGGAGGGAGAAGCAGACTCCCTGCTGAGCAGGGAGCCCGATACAGGACTCGATCCCAGGACTCCAGGATCATGACCTGAGCCGAAGGCAGTCGCTTAGCCAACTGAGCCACCCAGGCGCCCTATAAAGAAAATTGAAGTACAAGTTAAAAATTTAGTCAAAGGGCACACGTACAGATAATTTTAAAAATGCTCCTTTTCTGCATTCTCTGTTCATCAGGGTTGACTAAGAACAGCGTTGCAGCTGGTACTTTAAGATACCTTTTTCGACATCCATAAGAAAACTTACATTTGGGGAAATCATTGATGATTAAGTCATTTTTGAATTTATAAAAGAGGAAATTGCTAAGCTTGGAGGAAAGGGATGAAAGGATGAAGAGAAAGACGCGGTGTTACCTCCTATCCAGTGTTAAGACCTAGACACGACTTATTTGGGGGCGAAAGTAAAGCCATCAGCCAGTGCTCCACCTCAAGACGATGACGATTGCCTTAGGCTCTTCCAACCACATAGCAGCACTTTTGGCTTTTAGAGTAATAAAAGTAAAGCCGGTGAGAGGTCAGTCTGGGTCTTGCCATATTCCATATTACAGGTACAGCTTTCAAGGAGAAAATAATCAGAACATGAGAGGAAAAAAATCACTTTATCTTAAAATTTCTTTGACTTAAAAATGATTTCATATACCATCTCTATTTAAATATTAATGTCATTTGTGTAGGTTTAAGTGATAGAAGAATTGAATAAGATTTAAATAAAACTTTTCCACCTCGTTAGTGAAGAATTGTATATGTATTTATTCGTATAACTTTAATAATTCTTGTGAAGAATCGATAATTTTTGTTGAGATATTGTTTGAGTTAGTCCGCTAGTCATCAGCTCTGTTTTACTGGTCTTTGGGGACCCCTGGCCCCTCCGCCTGTATCTTCCTCCATCTGTTCTCTCTCCCTGCTGACAATGGATTCAGCACATTCTAAGAGAAACCACGCTTTGTTTCCAGCAGGAGCAGAGCAATACTCTAAGGATGATTTCCTTATCTTTCACAGAAGGCCTGAAATCTGCCTTCTAGCCCTGTGATCTGTGAGCTCCCACGACCCAGGCATTCAATCTATTTTTTTTGCTAGGAATTCCCAGAGGCAGGGCTGGGTCACCCTTTGCCTTTTCTGGCAGCTGGTTTCACTCTGAATTTAATGAGGGAGCCGAGCCGAATGGCCAGAGGAGGGTTTCCCCGTCTGGCCCCTCATTGGAAGGACTCAGCCGCTTGTCCACGTTCAGTGAGTAAATGCCCACTGCTGGGCTGTTCCAAGAACAGGCCCTTCCAGCTGGTTCTTGTCTGGTCAGTGTCTGGGGTACCTTCTGAGCCCTCCTGCTCCTCCCTCCCTTCTCTTTGGACTTGGGTGTAACCAACAGGGAAGCAGGAGCACTAAGTATTTTAAATCACACCTATAGGTAAGTTTTAGCGTCACTGAGATGTTCTGTCCTTATTCACTGGTTGGATGTGACAGTCTAGCAAGGCCTGTTGGCAAACTTCCCGTAGTCCTCCCGGATTTCAAGCTCTCTAAGCCCTCACTGCACCTGATTCTCTGCATTTAAGTTTGCCAGTCCGTTTTTAGAGCTGTGATATTAGCAGGTGGGAATTTGAAATGCTTTATCACCATGCTGAGAGTTCAAGTATTTTTCATGTCTGTTTTTAAGAATTTTAAGCTCATATTTTAGTCCCCCCCCTTATAATCTAGTGTATTTACTTAGGCTTTACATTTTTGCATGAGAAAAAACTTATTTTTGCACTTTTATTATTAAACAGATAGGCATAAAGTCTATAATTTTGTATTTCTTACACTGGATTTCCTCCAGACATGTGATATATTCACCAAACTCCACAAATGCTGCAGCTCCCTGGAAGAAGATTGGGAACCAACCCAAGAGTTCTAAAGTTACATTTTTATGACAGATTTTTGTTGCATGCTTAAAGGGCAGGGGAGATTTTTGTATGGGACCTTTATCTTTCCCCCATCTCTGCAGTCTTCTTAAAATGCCCTCTGTTAGAATCCTGGTGGCTTGACTTCCAGCTGTGTACAACATACTATAAATTAAAATGCAAGAACCACTATTCATTTCTCACATTTAGTGAACTTTTATTGAATGAATTAATGGGCTCAGCAGCACCAAAGGGCATCTGATTGTGGACTTGCCTTAAATTAATGATTTATTTTTTAAAAAGGAGAAAGCCATTTATTCCCCAACTTTGTACTTGTTATGTAAGATTTTAGACTTCAGTTTTAAAGACATTTGGACTTCCTATAAATGTTATGAAACCTTAGATTTTAATTTTCTACTGCCTTGTTTTTTTTAAGGAAAGAGAATGCCACGATGAAATTTTCAAAAGCCATTTAGAATACTTTAGTGCCCTCATGACTTACAAACTCCTATGATCTCGGATGCTTATCTCCAGGGAGCTTAGCTTCTAGAAAGCACAGCAGGGACACAAGCATAGGAGCTGTAACATCTCTTGCTGACTTGCTTGTGTTACCCCCACTCCCCATCCTGTTGGAAGAGCTCGTCAGGGTGGGGGTTCTGTCTTTTTCAGGGAGGATGTGTGTCTGGATTTGCTTTCTCATGTGAATGGATTGGTCAGGACTTCAAGGTTCATAACATTTGGAAACTGTGGTCCTTTCCAACCCTGACCTATTATGATACTCTCAGAGTTCTTTGGCCACATGAAAACTTCTTAAAGATCGACCACATTGCATTTCTTTTCCTTTTTTTTTTTTAATTTATTTATTTGACAGAGAGAGACACAGCGAGAGAGGGAACACAAGCGGGGATGGGAGAGGGAGAAGCAGGCTTCCCACTGAGCAGGGAGCCCGATGCGGGTCTCGATCCCAGGACCCTGGGATCATGACCTGAGCCGAAGGCAGACGCTTAACGACTGAGCCACCCAGGCACCCCCCCCCCGTTTTTTTTTAATTGAACTCAGTTACCAGCCTTTTTGCAGACCGCCAAGGGCACTGCTGTTCTAGAACCTGCAAAGTTCCGTACATGTCAGGTGCTGCTGAAGCGGCCACAAGTATGGTGTGTTCTCTGTCCAGGGCAGAAAGCCTTCCTTCCTGGCAGTGCCCCTGCCTCCTTCCAGCAGAATCCCAGGAAACCGTTGTTTGAGTAAAACAGTGACGAACCAGAGCCTTTTATTTACCAGCATTTCCACCTACCTAGTATTATCATTTTTGGAGTTAGAACGAGACTAATGGGAAATAAACCAATTTTGTCACCACCTGATGGTTTGTTGAGTTCTGACTGTGTGCATGCACCATGGCTCCGTGGGTAGCGCTTGGCCCCATGACTCCTTACAGCCCCAGGGAAGTTAGTGCTGTTCTAATCCCTGTTTCACATGTGGGGGAAACTGAGCTTCATAGCAGTAGGATCGCTGCCTAAACACCTGGAATGATTTGCTGATAGAGTCCAGTGTGAGCCATTTCATATTCTCTCAATCAGGATCTCTGTGTCGTCCCTCCCCCTCTCCCCCAAATCCCACATTAACTGTAGTCGAATACATAGTTCTCTTCTTCCCACATCTTGTGTCATATTTACGTGCACTGTGAGTTATGAATACAAGGTTATTTTGTGTTGAGAACTGTTCTCTTTAACATTAGTTTGAAACCGATCCCTGACTCTGTCATCTTTATTCTGTTTTAGTGGTGGTTAATTGTAGCGTGTGTCTAGTTAGTCAGCTTCTTTGAGTTATAAAGGATTCTTGACACCTTTTATTTTCTGATAATTTTATGTCAGCCGCCAAGGCAATTGGGCAAGAAATAAGATTGGCCGTGGGCAAAAGTGGCAGAATGAGATTTAAGGAGTAAGCTCAAAAAATCAAATTCTCTCTGAGCAGCAGTTTTTGCTGCAAATAAGCAAGACAAGACAAATGTAGAAATTGTCAGCTGTGGTTGGTGTAATCAATGCCTCTGTGGAGCTTCTCATAGCCAAACGGGCAAAACAAGTTTGCTGGGAGCTGCTTTCCTGGGCAGGGAGGGTCTATGTGGTTGATGGAAATTGGAGGGGGAGCTCTGATAAAAAAAGATGTAGATGTCAATGCCCCGTCCTTTGGCCTGGTCTCAGCTCACCTACACTCCCTGCGCCTGTGCCCCAAGCTCTGTAGTTCGTCCTGCATGCCTCAGTCAGATTGATCTCAAATTAGGACAAGTCTAAAGAGCTCACCTTGGGTTCTAGAGCCTGATGAAAGCAAGCACAGATGCTATTGCCTGGCATTCGAGGCCAGTTTATGGCCCATGTGCCCCACCTACCCAATGTTATTTCCATATGCTATTCAGTAAAAATCCTTTCCATCAACTGGACTGGGCTTGGGTCTATTCTGTGTATGTTCCATGCTGCGGACCAAACACTGCCGGCGTGGAACCCACCTTGGAGAGCCCAGCTCATGCACTTCCGTGAGAGCAGCTTGTGACTAGCAAAGGGCATGGAAGACAATAAATTTTACATGGGAGTCAAGTGATAGCCAGTAACATCCATGAGAATGAACTGTTCCATGAAAGGGTAGACCAGTCACATGGTCTGTCTTTCCCCAACCGCACAGTCCCTTCCCTGTTGTCCAATAGCTGCTCAGAGAATCCAGCTGAGGGGAAAGTGGTTTTGAGCCTCCCCATCAGATGCTACTGAGGACGATGACAATCAGCTGCGAGCAGCTAACATTTACTGAGAACTTTCTAGTCCCAGGATGGGCACTTGATGGGCTCTCTTTCATCGGTAACACTCTGAGCCTGTGGCTGTTATTCCCATTTTATAGATGAGCAAACAGGCCTGCAAGGTCAACTGACAAACCTCAGTCTAGTAAGTGACAGAGCAGCAACTGAAATCCAGGTTATTTTAGAGTTCCTCTATGCATTTTTTAAGGCGTGTGTGTGGGTCATGGGGTGTTGGTGGGTGTCGTTGATTCCTAAAGGCTGCTAGAAAATGCTATGTGTAATCATACTCAGTGTAGCCTCCCCCAGTGAACACTTTCTCTAGAGAAGTTAATATAAGAACTGCAGGAGTTCTTATATTAGAGAGGGAACACAAGCAGGGGGAGCGGGAGAGGGAGAAGCAGGCTTCCTGCGGAGCAGGGAGCCCGATGCGGGGCTCGATCCCAAGACCCTGGAACCATGACCTGAGCCGAAGGCAGTTGCTTAACCAACTGAGCCACCCAGGTGCCCCCATGTTCTACTTTCTTATTGCATCGATAAGACTCCTTATCTTTGAGGATGAGTTTCTCCATTCGCCAAGTGGGTATGGAAACCTTACAAGGTGTTCTCAAAATGAGAAATGGCATGTGTTATAGTGGCTGGTTCATCTGTCTGCTCTGAAGCGTGAGCACAGGGTCTTGCCCAGAACGCATGCACAATAAATGGGTTTGGATAATAACGGCTTGGTTCCTTGAGACCTAACCTTTAAGAGAGAGCAACTGTGGAGTGTCTTATAAAAGCATGATGCCTTTATCAAGAGTGTCCTTCGTTGTCTGATTTTGCATAGGAAGGCAGAGCCGAAGATGGATTTCTTGGTTCTTAGATGCTCCTTCAGTTTGTAAAGCTTAATGTTTTGTACAGGTAAGTATTGTTAAAGCAATAAACAAAGGGAGACAGGACTAGATCAGCACCTTCTTAGCTAGAACACTTTTCCTTTCGCAACACAATTTACAGTGTTTCGTACATACTTTTAGATTTAATCTTAGAAACACCTTATGAAATTAGGTATTATCCATTTCCTTGTATAGGTGAGTAAACCAAGGCTGAGAAACTAAGGGACTTCCCAATTTGCACAGCCCTGGCAGCGTTTGGATTCAAACCCCGTTCTCACCGTGGGTTTTTGTTGTTTTCTTGCAGCCAGTAACCACATGTAGCAACTGTTAGCAGGTATATTTTTCTCCATGCATTTATTTTTAATCTGTATGTGTCTTTGTAGTCAAAGTGGGTTTCTTCGAGACAACATACAGTTGGCTCTTTTTTTTTTTAATCTACTCTGATAATGTGTCTTAATTGGTACATTTAGAACATTTATATTCAGAGTGATGATTGATATAGTTGGATGCACATACAACAACTGAATTTAGAAATGTGAGTGTGTATATGCATATATATACAATTTATATAAAAATATATAATAGATGCCAACCTATTTCCAAGTAGTCTGAGAGTTGTCATATTTAAAAGATAAATACTTTTATTGAATGTTTGCCATGTGTGAGCTTGCAACTATATCTTAGTGATTTTAGCCTAGTTTGAAGAAAACCCATTTTGGAAATTTGTGTTGTATTCTCAAATGCTTAGATGCAGCTTTTACACCTGATATATTGAAAAAGTGCCTAAAATAAGTACAAAATAAAATGGTGAGAATAGAGAAAAGTAGCTAAAAAATAATTCACTGATTATTCAGTGATTAAAGGAAGTCACGGTCTCCCGTTCATTACTGGTAGGGACCAATGATCTGATGAAGTCCTTAGCCTCAAAGGCCTGAGTTAAAGGCTCATTGATTCTGGGCCTTGTCTATATGTATTCTACCTCAGTTATTCAACAAATACCTCTGAGGAGAGAGATTTTCTCAGAAAAGATACTGTTTTCTGTGTTTCGTATTGGCTCTTTGCTAACTTAATGTACTTTCAGTAAAATTTCAAAACTCCTTAAGGAAAACAAG
The DNA here is from genome assembly GCF_003265705.2 of Callorhinus ursinus. Classification (NCBI taxonomy): domain Eukaryota; kingdom Metazoa; phylum Chordata; class Mammalia; order Carnivora; family Otariidae; genus Callorhinus; species Callorhinus ursinus. Next base: position 23,912,085 of record NW_027397082.1, read on the forward strand.
CAATTCCTGAATAAGCCAGTATTATGAATTGAAGTATTTAAGTTATGTATTTGCAAAAGACCCAGAGTCTTTTTACTGAATGGAACTTCTGCTCCCTTATTCCTGAGCATGGTATGGGCCTGTACCGCAGATGTCTGTGTGATATATGATGTGGTACATAGCCTTAGGAGTGTTGTGGTTCAAAAGGCAAGTTGAGAGGGAACTGTGGATTGTCTATAAGAGTGGACACCTCTCCTACCATATCAAACCCACCCTCTTTCAGGCTCTAACAGACCCCTTTTCAGCTTTTTAGGATTTTTTTCAGCCACACACAGTAACTTTTTAGTCTCCTTTTCCTGTACTGTAGACTCTGGCCCAACCTTGATTCTTCTGAGAATTCAGAATGCCCATGGCTATGCTTTCCCTGCAGGTAGGCATCGTGTAGTGACGGCTGCAGAAGAAAGGCCTCGTCTGTACCCCAGACTTTAAGGTTATGTTTTTACAATTGAAACAAGCTAAGATGTTTTCCGTTTATCTTGTGAATTTGGGAATCTGCCCTTGTTTGAATTCTCTAGGTTGTCTCAGTGGAGAGTTCCAAATGTGCGGGTTGCTGCAATTAGACATCTTTGTTTTGGTTCTGTAGACACAGCCATATTTGGGAAACACAAATGGGCCAGTTTTCGTATTTAAGACTCGTCTTGGTTAACAATGCATGTTTAAGAAACTTCGTGTGCCCAGAGTTGTACATATAAAGAGTTTTGAGAAGGAGCTCAGGGCTCTGGAATGCCATGAAGTCGGGTTAGGGGCAGGGAATTGGCAGCAAGCAGGCCTAGGGAGCAATGGGGTACCGTGTGTGTTGTCACCTGGCAGCCCCTGCTGACTATTTTAAGATGAAACATTTTGGTGCAATTGCTTCTTAGGAAATCTGGCTGAACATTCTAGTCGTTTTATTGCCCCCCTTGTCCTCATAAGGAACTACACGGGAGTAGTTTGGCTTCATTAAAAGCAATCACTGGCGATTAATGTTGGAATCCCACATTTAGGGCATTTGCTATTAGTCTTGTGGAAGATTGCATCATGTGGGGCTATGTTCTAATGGACAAGATTGTTAGTGGCGTGTTTTTTAGCTTGTCATCTACATTTTCTCTTGAAAGTTCTAAATATTACACAATTGCATTTCAAATGCTAGGTATGAGCTGAAAAAAATCACTTTTCATTTAAAAAGAAACATAATTTAGAAAATAGAAATGAAATTTCAAAGTTGCCTATAATTCCATGCTGCCAAATCATTACTAGAATTTGGGCATGTTGCCTTTCAAATATATGGATATGTCTTTTTGTTTGTTTTAAAGATTTCTTTATTTTAGAGAGAGCACGAGTGAGCACAGGGGTAGGGAGAGAGAAACTCTAAGCAGATTCCGTGCTGAGCTTGGAGCCTGATGTGGGGCTCGATCTCACGACCCTGAGATCACGACCTGAGCCAAAACCAAGAGTCAGACACTTAACTGCGCCACCCAGGTGCCCCTGGCTATGTTTTATTTTTTACATAACTATAATCACAAATGTCACACAGACCTATGCCCTGCTTTCCTCACCTACTCTTATAAGAAGTGTCTTCCCGTGTTGTGTGGTCTACAGAGCCATTATTTTTATGACTGTTCAACAGTCCACCCAGGGGTGTGTGTGACCATGTAATTGGTCCCCTGTCACTGAACACCAGAGAGTGTCCAGGTTTTCACTATTATTAGTAAAGCCGTGAGAAACATCTCTGTGTAGGTTTTTGTCATGTGGGGGGCTTTCTTTGGGCTAGATTCGCCGAAAGCACAAAGGGATTGAGGTATGTCGCTCTTGATGTGTAATGCTAAAGACAGGGATAACAATTTATAGTGTCACTGGCCACGTAGAAAAATGTCAGTGCCTTTGCTTTTGTCCGCACTGAGTGTTAGTGTTTTTAAATTTATGGGCTAATTAAGAAGTGGAAAAAATAGTCATTATTTGCATTTTTTTTTTTTTTTTTTAACTAATCGGGTTAAGTGAACCTTTACTCATGGGTTGGTTTGTTTGCATTTTTCTTCTGGTAATTATTTCTTCATGCCTTTTTAATTTTTTTCCTGGCAATAAGTATGAACATACTGTAAGATCAGGGTATTAATCCTCTATCATGTATGCTGCAAACCATGCATTTTAATACATAGATAATGTAACATATGATTGCAAGTTATCATCCAAATTCTATTGTCTGGAGCTCAAATAATATTGCATTGATAAGACTTGAAACTATTTTGGGGCTGTATTTTGCTTATTGGCAATTGGCTGGCAGAATCAACTTTGTATGTTTATTTAAAGGCTTCATTTAGGTATAAAAGATGAAACACAATTGCAGGTGTATTAGGTAATTAGCTTTCCAGCTCTGGATCTGACCTGTCTCTGGCAAGGGTCTGGGATGAGACTGTGATGATTTTAGTGGGAACTTGGGCATCAGACTTCTGAATTCTGTGATTGGAAATTGGTCTTATTAAAATGAGTTCCTTATCAGCATGACTTCTAGTGGAGATTAAAAACAAAACTAAACCCAAATAAAAACCTGTAATTTTTGTTGGGCCAGTGCATCTGGCGACTAGGGTTGCCATTAAAAGGTTGGGGAGGTGAGGGAAAGGGTATTAGTGGGAAGAAACCATGAGATGAAGGACTTGGAAAGGGGAACTCTTACTCAGGGTGCAGCAGGAATGATAGTCTGGTACCGTGGAGTTTAGGGCTTACTGAATATATGGGGGAAGCAAGATCAAAGACTCACCGGGACCTTACTTGACATGGCCTGATGGTGTATTCAGGAATTCAGACCTCAGTTTTTAGACCAGTGTTTCCCAAAGTGTGATATCTCGAAGTGAGCTGAGAAGTATGTCACTGAACATTTGAAAATGTTAGCATTCATTCTTTGATTCTCTGTCGCATGCAGAATTTATTCCTTTTCTTTCTGTGGTCCTGTACCACGTAGCTCAGATTATGGGCAGAACGGCTCCGCATTATATATATTATATATATATATATATTTATATATCTATA
>NW_027397082.1:23915226-24049385 GCF_003265705.2 Callorhinus ursinus
TTTTTTTTAAAGATTTTATTTATTTGACAGAGAGATAGAGAGCACAAGTAGGCAGAGGGAGAGGGAGAAGCAGGCTCCCCGCTGAGCAGGGAGCCGGACGTGGGGCTCGATCCCAGGGCCCTGGGATCATGACCTGAGCCGAAGGCAGCCGCTTAACCAACTGAGCCACCCAGGCACCCCAGCTCTGCATCATATTATATTTCAGTGGGACATGTCTGTCACCCTACCACTCTGCGGTGGCCTCAAAGACCGCAGCTGTGTGATTCACGCTGGTCTCCTCTGGGCGAAGCACTGTCCTGGATGCATAGCAGGTGCAAGAGAAATACTGTTTGAATGGTGTCACCAGGTCTGTGTCTTAGCTCCCATTGTTCTTTCCTAGGAGGTTTGGTGTCTTTTGCCCTTTTGCTCTGTACTGCCCAGCCAGCCCTCTGAGCTCACAGGGGCTCTGTGGGTTGTTTTCCCCGTAGAAATGTGACCCCTAGGAAGTCTTCCATGGCTAAAGTCACAGTGTGGCCCTGCATGGCTGTGTAGGGTGGTTCTGGGCTTCTTAGGCCCTTGTCATGGTCTAGGAACGAGGTGGTGGAGTGTGAGTGTGACTTTGAGGTTGGAAACCCAGAGGCAGCTGAGGCGCAGGACTCATGAAGAAGGAAGAATTGACTAGACCAGGCAGCTTGTCAGGTGTGGGGCAAGAGAGGTGTGACAAGGGGAAAGGAGAAAGCAGTGCACACTGACTGGTGTGTGCGAGGGGCAGTGGATTCTCTCCACCATTAATTGGGCGCTTGCCAGGCACCATACCAGACGTTGGGATGCGGAGATGAGCAAGACCCGGCCTTGCCGGATGGTGCTCACTGTCTATTGGGCTCAGTGCCTGAGGCCTGGTTGGAGGGGCAGAGACAGACTGGAAGGCAAGGTGGGGGCAAGATGAGTATCAGACTCAGCCATCTCTTGTCGCTGATTATTGGGACTTAGTGTTCAATGAGTAATGGGGTGATATTGGAAGGTTCTAAAAGGGGAAATGACACTGGCCAGTCTGTGCATTAGCTGTAGAGGACTGATTCTCATCTGGAATTCTGTATCCATTGCCAAGAGGCCAAAGGCTGCAGGTGGCCTGAGGAGGAAGAAGAGGGACAGAGGGCTTAGTAGAGGAGTAAAAAGCAAGACAAAGGGAAACTTTTTCTAAATCTCAGTTTTTACACCCCAGTAAGGGTGTGGTTTGGATTTCTGGTTTATGACCCCCCCCCTTTTTTTTTGGTAGCCACAGAACCCAATCATCCAAGGAAAACTCAGAAAGTATAAATGAATGAAATCAACAAAAGTAGAGCTGTTCTGGTTGAAGTGAAAAATGGGGATTGGGTGGGTGGTTTACCAGCACTGTGGCCTGAGAGGGCTCATGGAACCTCCTTCCAAAGCAGACAGAAAGCTAGTGAAGTGGGCTAGGTAACCTACACGGATCCTTCTGGCTCTCATATTCCAGATAAAATCCCCAAGGAAGTGAGCATGAAGATAGAAAGGAATGAGGACCCAGTGTGGGGTCCTCTAGATTTTTGAACTCCTAGAAGAACGGTGGAAGCCCGGATCCAGAAAGAAGATTCTCCTGGCCTGACGTAAACCAACCCACAGTGACACTTAGAAACCAGGACCAAAAAGTGTTTGTGGGAGGAAGAAGGAGTTAAGTGTTTTAAATTCAGTGGAAAAGGTCAGTGAGGCCCCGACCGGTGCAGAAGCCAGTGTTGGGCTTGGCCGTGTCCGCACTGGAAATCTTTCTGAAGGCCATTTCAGATAACTGGTTAGAGCGGAAACCAGCTGGAGAGACTCCAGGAGAAGATGAGAGGATGTGGAGGATGGCCTTTCTGATGTGTTTTCCTATGGCTCCCTCTCCAGAAGCATCAGTCTTTTCACAAAAGCCTTGTGCTTGTTGTGTTTTGAGCCCCCAGCTATGTCATGGGATTCCATACCTAAGTTAATGTCACGGCTGAGCTTATCCTATCTTCCTCCCTTGAAAGGCAGTGTCGGCAACTCAGTGTGTATCCCTTCTGGCTTTCTGAAGAACCTTCTACACCCTCTTCAACAAAGTAGAGAGTGCATTTGGAGAGAAAGGACCATTAATAGAGATTGAGAAGAGGATGAGCTGTCGAAAAATTGGAGAAATTTGACTTTGCTGTGTGATCAACAAAGTATAAAAAGCAATAAGGCCGAGCATTTATTCTGGGGCTTTGTGAGCTGTCACTATTCTTTTCAAGCCATTGGAAGGAAGTAGCTGCAAATAAATCAAGTCCCAGATTGGATTTCAAAGCCAGAGTATAACCAGGGTTTGGTGGGGATGGGGAGCTAGCTTGTTTTTAGACAGCTATGTTGGATTTAAGGAAGGTCCTGATTATCTTGAAGTGAAGACTCCAAAATTGGGTTCTAAAGGCTAAATAGAGACAAGGACAGAGTTCATGACTGAGCACCCACTGAGTTCTTGGTCATGGGATGACACAGTGTCTCTCCTATGGAGACTTAAAATTTGTGTGTGTGTGTGTGTGTGTGTGTGTGTGCATGTGTGTACACACACATCCTTAGTACATATGTGGGGAGAAGCAATGGAAGCCAGACACCATAGGGCATAGGAGAAGCTGGAGCACCTTTTGTGAGAGGTCAATCTGAGACTCCTTCTTTTCCAAGAATCTTTGCTGGACCTTGAATTCATTTTTACAGACAAACTCAATTCTTCCCTCGTCCTACATCCCTGAACCATCCATATAAGGAAGGACCTTCTTTCCTTCCCCAATAAACAACCCATATTTAGTTATTGGATCCTATTTGAGCTGGAAGCATTAGTATAACTTTTGCTTTTTAGTAATTATTCACTCTGTGTCATCAAGACTTATCTCAGAATTATAGGATCGTGGAATTAGGGAGGGACCATGCAGAACCATCAATTATCCAGATACATTCTTAACAAGTCTGGCTATTTTACATTTTGTTCTTCTGGTGGAATGTCTGTGTTGATGCTGTGGCCCTTTACCCAAGTACGGTAGGTCCTGGCTGCCCAAACTTGACCCTCGCTGGTCCACCCAAGCTCTGACAATGAGGAGCTTCCTGCGATTTACTGGGGGATAGCTGTCACTTGGAGCTGTATGGTTTTGCCACTAGATGGCACTGTTCATCTTTTTGGCTTGTACCCAAAGGTGCCTGCCTCCTTTGGAGGCGACTTGTGGGAGAAATTCCAAAGACATGCCATCATGTTCTCAACCAAATCAGACCCTTTACAGCTTAGTTTTTAAGTAAATATTAAGTGTCAGGGGGTTTTATGTAAAATAAACTCTCACATTCTACATATGATTTTAATAGCTTGCATTATCTGAATAAACTGCAGGGACTAGATGATGACTTTCAAGGCTTACGGCGTGCTGGTCAGACTCAGTTTGTGCAGCTTCCTGATCCCATCCTCACCGCCCCCACTCTGAGCTCTTCAGGTTGTAGAGACAAGACCCTTTGCTGAGCCCCCTTGGGATTCAGATCTGGATGGCCTCACTTCAGGAGAGAGGAATGAAGATTCTCCTCTCGGAATGAAACCTCTAGGACTTGTTCCTCCCCCTCACCTTGTGCTGGTCAAGATTCTTGGGTTGCAAATGACCGGAAACTGCCTCTCAAACTGAGCTCAAACTGAAATGGGGTTTATTGGTAGGAGCTTGGGTAGTTCTGAATTTGTGGGAGGCTGGAGAACTGCCCTCCGAACAGAGGCAGGAATTCATGGAGACGAAGTGGGATGGAATGAGAGCTGAAATTGGGCCCTGCGATAGTCAGGAAAGGGCTGCAGTAGTCTGTAGCCACCACTGGTGAGGACTGGACACCGGGCACCCTCCTTGGTACAGCCGCCACTGTTACCCTCGCTGGAGATCTTAAACTGTCCTGTTCTTCTTTGTGTCACCTTTGGCTGATTCAGTCACCAAGTGAGAGCATGCCGCAAAACCTGTGACCCAAAAAGGCTGTGTCCAGAGCTGGTGCTCACCTGTGCATGGTCTTTGTCACCCATTACTGTCATGCTAGTTCTTAAAATATTAAAACAGTGTCCTAGCACTCGGGGTCCATTCTCCTTCCATCTTACAATCCAGCCACTAACTGGTTAACACCTGGCATGGGGGTGCCTCCCAGAGAGTGCTACAGCTGACCTCTACTGTGGGTGCTGGGCATTTGTGGCCAAGTGATGGTATTTTGGATAATCTCCTTGACCAGATGTACATTAGATCAGTTTGAAAGCAAGAGTGGGGCTGACACTTAGAAAGTACTAGTGTCTATGTTGAAAAATATTACACACGCAAAGGGCTACCCACGTATGGTGGTGATATTCATCATGTGTGAGCTGAGGCACCTTTTTTGTTTGGTTCATAGGACATTTCCATTCATCTCTTTCCTAGCCTAAGAATGCGTTTGTGCCATGTACTTATTTTTAAAATGAAGATGAATTAAACAGAACTGTCCAGAGGGAAGTGGTAAATGAATTATGAAGGGTTAATACAATAAAATATTACATAGCCATTAAAATAATGGATATGATGACTGTGTAAAAACCCAGAAAAATGTTGAAATCTTTAAAAAGTAAAACATAAAGCTGTCTAGACATTACGTTTACAACTATATGTAAATGCTACTTCTGCAGATAGAGGTTAGAAAGGACTGTAAAGAAAGAAGACACACATTCTATTAAGACAGCTTCATGCTTGAATCAAAAGCCCTTCTTTAATCACTTTAAAAGTTAAAGAAAACCTTAATGAAACTATTAAAATCATTTTAAAAAAATAAAAACGTTTGGATGCTATCCTTCTTGCCCCTAGCATTCTACTCTGTTCCAAGGACAGTGAGCAAGGACAGTGCCTGGCTTCAGTGTGTTAAAAAGGAAAATAACACATGTCTCCTTACACAGACCCTCAGACTGTGCCTGGGCCTTCTTATTGCGGAATTCATGAACTAGGGAGCTGATTTCCTCTCCCTCATTGCTTCTCACATTTTAAAGTGCAGAGAGACCAGCTGGAGATCTTGTTAAAATGCAGATTCGGATTCAGTCACTGTAGGGTCGAGTCTGAGTTTCTGCATTCTTAGTAAGCGCCCAGCTGATCCCAGTGCAGCTGGTCCCTGGACCACACTTTAAATAGCAAGGTTCTGCACATCCCGAAGTCTTGCTTTTCAGATCATCTTTCCAGTGTGTTCACTTAAGGCTTTTTATTCAAAATGTGTGCAAGACCAGTGCTTTGGAAACTACAGAATATTGTGGAGAGAAATGAAAGAACTTCATAAAGGGACAGGATCTACTCTCATGAATTAGAAAATTCAATATTGGTAAAAAGTTAATTTCCCTCCAGACTGATGTATAGATTCAACACAGTCCCAATCAAAAGTCCAGCACGCTTCTTGCTTGGTTTTTGGTAGAAGTGGGTAAGACTCTCAACTTTGTGAGAATGCAAAGGATGTAAAAAGAGCCAAAATGATTTTTGAAAAAGAATGAAGTTGGAAGACTCACACTACCAGATTTCAAGACTTACTCTAAAGCTGGAGTAATCGAGAGAGTGAGTTATGGGCTCAAGTCAGATCCGTGGAACAGAATGAAGTCCAGAAATAGACCCACACACATACGGCTGATTGCTGAATGGTGGTGGGCTAAGTGAGAGAAGTCAGGTGCAAAAAGTCAGGTGTAACATTCTAGGAAAAGGGTTAGACTCTGGTGATAGAAAGCAGATCACTGGTTACTGCAGACTTGAGACCATACTAAATGAGGGGGTGGCCTTTGGGAATCAAGAGAATGCATTCCCCCCTCAGGCCAATAGAGTATAGAACCTAACAGCCTGGGCGTTCGAGTCTGCCTGTCTGGGTCCCGTTACCAAGCTGTGCCCCCTCATACCTCTGTCTCCTTATCCATGTAAACTAATACAATGTCATTGCTTACTCTGTAGGGTCATTGGGAGGATCAAATGAATATATTTAAAGCATCCAGAACATTTCCATGTGCATAGTATATATGTATGACTTACTGTCCTTTGGTAATCATTTTGTGTTGTGATTTTAACGTCTTTCTCCTAAAATTTGGTTCTTTCTTTCCTTTACCCTCTCCTTGACCCATGTGCATTTGTGGAACTTGAGGTTTTTAATAGAATCTTAGAACTGGAAGAGATCTTGCTTAGTATCTAAACCAAGTACTGGTGACAAAACTGAGGCCAAGGAGGTTGAGTGTTGTGCCCAAGGTCAAGGTCATGTTCACAGGGAGCCAACCAAGAACTAGAAGCCTGGCCAGGCAACTCCTGGCTATATATGGTGTCTGCATTTTTCATGCAAACCATGGGGACTAACTGTGAACCCGCCATTCATCAGTTCTGTTGTGTTGTCTGTTTTCCTGCAGAGCAGTTCGGAGCCCCAGTAGCGGAAGACTTGTCCTGTTACCATCATGAGCTCTGGTAAGTCATTTTAAACCCTGTCTTTCTCTTCTGGACAAATCTACAAAACTGGGTAGTTTACCCAGATTTCCCACTTACTCTTAAGGGCCCAGCTGCATTTCATTTTTTATTTTTTGAGACCTGGGCAAGCGCCAAAGCTCTGTCATAAGTTGTCATTTGCTGCCGTTGCCTTCATCACGAATGATTTAATGAGTGCCTACTATGTGTTAAGCACTAGGCTTAACATGCACCACATCCTAATCTTTATGATATCTACCTTTCTCGCTTTTTATTTTTTTATTTTTATTATTTTTTTAAAGATTTTATTGAAAGAATGAGAGAGAGAGCACATGAGAGGGGGGAGGGTCAGAGGGAGAAGCAGACTCCCTGCTGAGCAGGGAGCCCGATGCGGGACTCGATCCTGGGACTCCAGGATCATGATCTGAGCCGAAGGCAGTCACTTAACCAACTGAGCCACCCAGGCACTTGTCCCTTTCTCGCTTTTTAAACAACTTTATTGAGGTATAATTGTCATACAGTGAACTGCAGAGATTTTCAGTATACAGTTTGATAGATGTTGACATATGTATATACCTCAGTGGCATTGTTTAATCCTGGTGACTGCAGCAAAAGGAAACAGATTGGCCATAATTGTCCCAGGGTGCAAGCTAATCTAACACTTCCTTCATCGAGGCTGGAAGAGCAGCTTGCTCACAGTTTTGCAATGCCTTTGGTAGTAAAAATCAAGACCTAAAGAAATGACCAGTTTTGTGTATTTTTAGTTTAGAGCTGGGCTAGGGAAGTCAGAGAAGGGAACAGTTCCCTGCTCATTATTGAGCCAAAAGTTGTCAGTTTTCCAGTCCAGAATTCAAGGCAGAGAAGTTTCCATCTGGATATTAAGGCCCACATTGGCTCTGAGCGTGCCCTGGAGCCTCCCGAGGCCCATAGGCTATGTGTGGGGTATTGGGCACATGACCAAGTAGCAGCTCATTCATGGGTCTCCTAATTCTGCATTACGTCTGGAGTGTTATCAGAGATCTCTGCAGATTAAAAATAAGCCTTTCCATGTATTGACATACAGTGTCCTTTTAGCCAAATCTAAATTGTGCAGGACGGTGTGTGCTTAGGGCTGAGGGGGGCTCCAGGTAGAACAGCACAGGGCCTCAACTTGGCTTCCTTCCAGACCAACTGTGCAGCCTCTGGCCTGTGGGCACCCTCCTCTGCATTCTCCTCTGTGAAACAGACATCATGGAAGCACCGGCTCACTGGGACTCTGTGAGGATTAAATGACACAGTGCCTCGATGTACTGTGCCCACCACGTGGCCAGTGTTCCGTCCTCACTTATCAGCTCAGATCTCCTCCTTGCAAGGAGGGGGACTTGGCTTGTTCTGATCCCTTGAGCCCTTTTGCTGTACGTGAAGAGGCTACACACCTTCTTTTTCCCTCCAAGTGGACTTGGGTACTGCCAGGAGCTCCTGCTTTGTAATTCTTCTTTTCGTTTGCTTGGCTTTTTGGTTTTGTGGTCATTTAAAATAGGCCAGGAAGCGCCCCTTTTTTTTTTTTTTTTTTTTCTTTTCCTGCTCTGCAGCCTAAAATTTCTGGATCTTCTATCAGAATAAGCCTAAGCTGGCATTGAGGCTCCTGGCATGCCTAAGGGCAGGAGGCAGAAGAAGGGAGGGCGTGGCAGGAGGGTGAGGGTGTGGACAGGCCTGTGGGACTTCTCCCAGGTTCGCTCTCAGGCGTGGTGCTAGGAGGCATTTTATAGAAAGAGTCCAAAAAACCCAGACCCTCTGACCTGATAATCGCACTCTTGGGAATTCCTGTCTTAATTCAGAGGAAGCAAAAACAATACCCACATGAAGGTGGGGAATGAGTAGGTTCATTATGTGATGGAATATTATGCCACTATTAAAAGTGGTCATTAGGAAGAAAGCAGCTATAAGGAAAACTTTTGTTTTAACCTTCGGTGGAAAGAGAAGCATGAAAATGGATGCATTCATTTTATTCCAAGTTTGGCCTGGGCTGCCAGTCACCTGGGGAGGGGCTTTGCTTGTGTTCTCTCATTGGATTTTCCTGGCAGACCCGCAAAGACCAGCATGGTGTACCCCATCCTATTCTGTGCATGGGGAGCCTGAGGCCCTGAGAGGTGGAGGATTTGTCTAGCATAGCCAGCTGGTGGGTAGTGGAGCTAAGGCAAAGCCAGGCATGGGCACCAGCACACTGTGCCGCAGAGCTCTGAATGGGAGGTGCTGGGACGATTTTGCAAATTTTCTTCAAGTTTCACTATGTTTCATGAAAAGAAAGCAAGGAAAGGAAATGCACGGGGCTGAGCCCTGTGGCAGCTAAGAGTCTAGCGTCGGGGGCCCCGACGCAAGGCCTGCAGCTCCAGAGAAGAGATAGTGAAGAGGAACTAGGGCAGGTGCAGGGAGAAGAGAAAGTTACAGAAAGAACAGATGGGGTGATGGAACCTATGTTACTTCTTTTACCTGGACATCTGGCCTTCTTGCCAACACCCTCCTTCCTCCATCCCAAGAATGTAGGTGCGAGGGAGATATTGGCATCGGGGGGAATTAGCCTTCATCTGCAGGTAGGTGGGGGCAGCGAGCAGGACAGAATCTGTTGGGCCAGTGTCGGGAGGTCCAGGCTGCTGGTGGGGAAGGGTGGTGGCCCTGCTTGTGTCTGGATCAGGAGCATCCGGGCTGGCCCGGCAGTGTGGGCCATGTCAGGGAGGCTGATTGTTGGGAGCCCAGGTAGGTGACCTAGTCTCAGCCAGAAGAGCCACCGGGTTTTGGCACAGGGCTTCAGTCCCAGCATTTGGGGAGATAGTATATAAGCTCTTTCATATAGTTTGCATTTATAGACTATATAGGAGCCATTTTTTATTTTAAAAATAAAAAATGTTTCTCTCTGTTGGGGGCAAGAAGATGCCCTGGGGGATGGAGCAGACCAGATTGGAGACCCCAGCATAGTGATCTTGGGCAGGCCTGGCATCCTCTCTGCGCTTCAAATTTCTTATCTGTGAAATAGGAGTTCCTGACTCCCAGCTCCAGGGGACTGGGTCTGAAGGATGAAAATGAGATGCTACTTATGGAATGTTATCGTGGGTCCTCAGATCCGGGCAAATAGATGTTTAAGAAACCATGGCTGTTACGATTATATTTGTGGCTTGATTAGCTCTTGGCTGGTGGGGGGTGGGGGTGGGGATACTCCAAACCACACAGGTGGGTCTTAGGTTGCTCTCAGTGCCTTTAGCTGAGCAGAACTCGGAAAGGTCTCCCTGGACCTAGAGGAGGTGACATTTGCGGTAAGCCAGCCTCGAGGAAGCACAGGATTTCCCCAAAGTAAGGAAAGCAGAGGAGGCATTCCTGGTGTGGGTCTTGCAGGAACCAAGCCTAAAGGTCTGGAAGTTCATATCTGACAAGCTCAGGGGTTGTGAGGAGATGGGCATGGCAGGCAGTGGAGGAGGGAAACACAGCAGGAAAAGGCTATAGGACCAGTGGTTAGGAGAGCCCAGAATCCTATGTGAATTGCCCGGGCTTTGTCCCCTAGGTAGCTGCTGGCCACTGGGGCTTGTTTCCTTGCTTGCTTTTAATTATCAGGAAGATCAGTTAATTTAAATATAACCAGGTAGGCCAAGATATAAGTCATGCAACTTACTAAAAAATTATATTTCAAACAATCATTTGTACATTTGAGGGAACTCGGAATACATTTTCGCCTCGTGGATGATTTTTTTCCTCATATGCATGATTGAATTCCCAACTAAACCCCAATATTTTTATTTTCAAAACAGAGATGAAATACCATCTACTTAAAGTAGAGTTGTTGTAGAAGATCTTATTGCATTGTCTTGTTTCATTTTCATCTGTCCTGCACCCTGGGGCTTTTTAACCCAGGGAGGGCCACGGTTGGATCAGGAGCTAGAAAGTGCTCTCTGGATGCAGACTGACAGTGGGGGTGGAGAAGGGACAGAATGAAGACAGGGGGAGTGGTAGGAAGCCAGGTCATCTCTGGGACAGTAACAGAAGGGCCGCAGTGGGGGTGGGGGGCGAGGGGCAGTGTCCAGAGACATTCCAGGGGACGGATAGCATGCTTCTGATGACGGGGGATGTGGGTGGGTGAAGGAAGGTGTCAAAGAGCCTGAGGTCTCTGTCCTCTGACAGCTCTTACTCTGGATGCTCAGGGATGCGATTGAGCTGGCCTTCCAGTGAATAGATAAGCCTTAGTCAGTCAGGAGATGCCATTTTGAGGGAATGAAGCAGATTTTTTAAAAATGTCAGAAATGAAGCCATAGCGAGACGGCAGGAGAATTTACGTCACCTACCACATACTTCCCATCCTTAAACAGCTCTTGGGTTCTCTCCTGGTTCAAGCTACACAGCGTTCTCAGAATTCTCCCATGGCGCCTGAGGGGGCGCCTGAGAAAGCCAGCATGTCCCTAGCATGTCACACACGCAGGACTCAATAAATGTCGGGGAGAGAGAATCCCAAGCCTTGTGCTCTTTGTCTCTCTTTCAGAATGTGACGGTGCTTCTAAAGCCGTGGTCAACGGGTTGGCGCCAAGCAGCAATGGGCAGGACAAAGGTAAGCTGTTGAAGGGAAGCCCGGCTGGGTATTAGGAAGCAGTTCTAGACAGAACAGAGTATGTGGGACCAGGGCCACTGGCCTGGTACGAGCGGTCACTGGTCGCATCGGGCTGTGAACCAGAGACCTGTTTCCCATGCCGACTTTGAGACTGGGAGCACGTTCTTGCATCTCATGGGTCTGCGGCCACTCTTTCCCACCGTGAGGTCACATGGTAATAAAACCTGTCCCTCATTCCCAGGATGTGGATAACAACAGGTCAAGTACACCGACTGAGGCCTTCGCCTGGTGCAAATGGCATTATCAACGTGGAGTCTCCCTTACCTGACATTTTACCTTCAGTGGCAGTAAATAGTGACGCATCCACAGTCCTGCCCTGGAGGCAAGAACCTCTGATTGCTGAAATCAGTTATTTCCGTGACGTTAGTTCCATGGGCATCCTCGATTTTCAGTTTCTAAAAAATTTCAGGATAGAAGATTTAAGTGGGAAGTGAGTGATGTGGTAAGATGACCATTGAGGTCCCGTTTGCCCTGTGGTCTCTCTTCCGCAGCCTCTCAACATGGCTGCCCACGTAGCCAGGCTCCAAGGCTCCCATGTCACTTCCTCAGTGTGGCGTGGGCCAAGCGATGAGGTATGGACTTGCGTCCCGCTTCTGTGCTCACAGACGGACATCTGGGGAGGTCCATTATTTTTATGGGTGTGAGTCCCCTTATCTAGAAAATGAGGGAATGAGATGTTCTTCTTCAAATTCTGGGTTTTAGTGATTCCATCCGTGCTCATCCTACTAAATTTTATGGCATCCAAGAGAGGAGGGGGCAAAAGTCCTGTCATTGGGCATTTAAGTCAAAATGCACCATCTCGCAAAGAATAATTTCGGAACGTGACATGTTTGGCTTTTGTAATTTCCATCTGGTTCAGCCAAGCAGTCCTCTTGAGACAAGGCAAAGTGTAAAGTCAGGAGGAGCAACTGGGGAGGGAAGGTACAGAGCACGGGAGGAACTAGGGAATGGGGGACCCGGTTAGTTTGGGGGTCGGTTCCTCTGTGGCAGGAGATGTCCTGCTGCTCTGTGCTCCTTGCTTCCCTCCCCGACCACCCTTCTCCACTCATGGTGCAGTATGCGTTCTCAGGGCCTTGGGCAATCTTGGCTAAGTCACACTTAGGGGGTGTTGAAGGGCAGTGCCTGAGGAGTGGCCCCAGGGGCGTGTTTCAGCATCCAGGGAGCATGGGGAGGGCTGGGGGCTCTGAAGTTTGTAAAACCTGTGGGGCCGTCAACCGCATCCCCGTGAATTCATTCACAGAGCAGACTTCAGGGGTGTGGAAGAGGGTGGCAGGTGGGCGCAGATTCCACTCTCAACTCAGTAGACTCAACCCTCCTTTGGAAAGGAGACAGAAGATGTAACCCGAAGGTCATCATGGCAGCCTGGGGAAGTCACTGAGCCCGGTCCCAGGACAGCTGAGCTCCAGCCTTTTCACCTAGGAGCTGGATGACTGAGGAGTTCTGAGCCTCTTGCTTCTTCCTCTGAAAGTGGTAACAAGAATCTCCCACTGGCCAATCTCCCACATGGTCATAAGGATCAGGCAGTGGGATCACTGTGCAAGCATGTTTGTATCTCAATACATGCACTAGTGTTATTGTCTACTCAGTCATCAGTGGCTGTGGGCTATGTGACCGCCTTAAGAGGTGGCAGCGTGATGGGCTGGAAAGTGAACTCTCCGTGGCTGAGGGGCCTGCCTCCCTCCTGTCCCCTTGACAGGTCTCGCTTCCCAAACAGCCCTTACCCCCAATCATTATGTAGATGTGGGGCCAGAAGACCTCTGAGTGTTGCTCATTGGAGTGACCCTGGTGCCATAGTGCCTGAACTCCATCTCTCCTTGCTGCCATTGGAGAGACAGAGTGAGGGGAGGCTTCCCCACAGGCTGTGAGAAGGAGGGTTTGGGGCTGTGCCACCACTGAGACTCCAGGATCTGGGGAAGCAGGGGGTCCAGGGAAGCCTTCGGAGGGAGAAGTAGGGCACCCAGGATATGAGGACAGCAGTCCTGGCCACATCCCAGGCGGTTCTGCTGGCTGGCGGCCCGGCTGGGTGTCAGGATCCCGGGCTGTGTACGTGGGCGCTGCCCAGAGTCTTGAGCATGCACTGGACACCTGGCAACCTCTTGTCCAGGAAAGGCTGGGTTTAAGCAAGACCATCTGCTGCCCAACAGATGGAGGTTGTGATGTGCTCAGGGACAGAGGACCATGGTGGTCAGGGTCCACAGGCATAGGAAGGGCCCCAGAAGTTGTGATGGTGGGGAGGCAGCCGTGATGTCTGAGGGGCCCAGGCAGCTCACCAGCTGTCCCTTCCCTCCCACGCTCATCAGGGGCCTGAGCCAGGGCTCTCCTCCTCACAGCCCTGCCCCAAGCACAGACACCCCGGCCTTCTCCCAGGGGCCCCTTGGACCCTGGGGGCTCTCCCCTTCCACTGTGTGCCAGGCCATCTGCCTGTCTGGAAATCTTTTTGTCCAGAGCCTTGGCACGTTCCTGGTGTGGCAGGAGGCACAGATTAACACTGACCAACTGCGTATGGGTGACAGGGGGGACAGGGTTCTGCCATCTCGGCAGGGAACTCTGGAGAGAGAAAGCAGGTTATTTTAAATGACCGCATCTACGCTCTTCACATTGTTCTTTTTGTGTGGGCGACTTCCTCCTATTGTCCCTGCCCAGTTCCTCAACTGCCTGAGTGTTTCCCAAATGTTCTTTCTGGATGCATCATTTACCCTTTTGTGTTTTCAGCAACTGCCGACCCCTTACGTGCACGCTCTATTTCTGCTGTTAAAATAATTCCCGTGAAGACAGTGAAAAGCTCTTCAGGCCTGGTACTCCCTCCAGGTATCTCTTCTTGGGTTGGTTTCTTTTTTCAATTATTAGCAGATCATGCATGGTTTTCCTTCTTTTCCTTCTAACAAAGAGTTGGAGGCTTAATTCTTGCATGTTTAGGAGCTCTTCCCTCTCACGTCCTTAGCTGGTTTCCTTTATTCCTGTGCGTGCGTGCATGCGTGCGTGTGTGTGTGTGTGTGTTTTGTGAGGCAGCATGTCTAGAGGAATACTGATAGATGCCTTGCCCCTCCTCTCTCTAGGAGAAGGGTCAGTCCAGAGGCTGCATAATTTACTCTGGCACAGGTGTCTGGTACGTGGGGTACGTGATACATGGAGGTATATGCGGTACGTGGCTCTCCCTGGAGGCTTTCAGCTCCCAATACTTTATTTACAACTTCATTCTCCCCGAGAATTAATGTGTCTACACAGGGAACCTCTGAGTTGGGCCGAACTTGAAGCAGCTGCTTTAGATGCCAATCCTAGATGCACCACTGTGCTCCTCCAAGCCCCGACTTCACCTGCAGTCCCTTCCTGCTGCTCCTGTCCGAGGAGTGGGTGCCGCTCAGGTGTCAGCTCTGACATACAACTTCCTTCTGTGCGAAGTGGCACAAGCGAGGTCCAGGTGGTGCTTTATCCCAGTGGTGCGCTCTGGAGTTGGGCAGATCTGGCCATGCATCCAGGAGCCTAGGATGGGCTGGATTTGTCATTTTGCAGCTCATCCTTTTTGAAAAGGCCATGAATCAGTTTTCCCAGTACTTTTGTGACCTCAGTCACTTATCCTCTTGATAGGGTTGGACAAGTCATATGCCCACCAAGGTCACTGCCTGCTCTGCCACACACTTTTTGTGCTTCGCTTTCAATGGGAAGAGGTGCTGATGGGGCAGATCTGTTCTCTTCTGTAACACCAGTGGTCGGTCCGTCTGAGTTGTTGGGGAGGCTGCTGGACTGGAAAGGAGAGAGGAGGCTGTGCTTCTCTTTGCCCTGGCATGGGAATGGGGAGGCGTGGATGTCTGAGCCTCCGTCCTGCCCATCACCCACCTTAAGCCTTACGCCATAATCCCAGTCTTGACAATTTTAGGTCAGAGATCCAGGCTGTGCTGTGAGCAACTTGAAAAAATGAACTGTGGCATTCAGTTCAGCTGAGCTGCACGGAAGGAAACACGTGCCTTCTAGAACTGTGTGATCTATGTCAGTTTCTTGACTCCTCATCACTGGTTTTCCTAGAGGATGAGCATCCAGATCTTCTGAAGCCTATTTTGAAATCCTTCTCAATGGAATTCTGAAAGATGAACTGAGTGTGCTGTTAGGCCACAATGAGCTGTAGGAGAGGTCAGGGCCCAGGGAAGGCTCGGCAGGGGGCGCAATAAACACCGTTCACTGAAGGATTTGGTATTTCTTGTCATTTTCTTTGGTGTGAATTTTCTTCATTAAGTTTGGAATGTGAGGCTCTCACCCATGATCTTTCTCCACAGGCAGCATATCCTGTCATCATTTTAAGGGTCTTGACTTGCTGATAGAAGATTTTCTTTTCCTTTTTCCACTGGAGAACAGGGAGCAGTGATTTTTTTTTTCCCCAGAACAACTTGATCCCAATATTGCCAACTTGCTCTTTCATAAGAAGGGTGGTCTGGAAGCTTGAGAAATCTCTCATGAACTCTCTTGAATTGTGCCTTACTAATTGGTCAGAAGTCTACTCACCAACCTAAGCCTCATCTAATAAAAGGAATTAACCTGCTTTCATTTTGAAATGTTTTCAGCTGATAATTATAACTTACACAGAACTCATTGTCGCCTCCATTTCCCCTGAACCTCATGATGTGTGGTAAACCTCTGAAAACGGGATTCGTCTCTCTCCTCCACCCACAAATTAATTCTCATTGACTATCACATTGACCATAAGACTGGGTGGCTGTAAGCAGGTTCATCTCATTCCCCGGCTGTCATGAGTTGCCAGCTGACTATTGCTTTAATCCTTCAAGAGCCTTGGATTCAGGCTTCTCTTTGCATCTTTCCTTTTCAGACATGGATCCTACGAAAATCTGCACTGGGAAGGGAGCGGTGACTCTCCGGGCCTCATCTTCCTACAGGGAAATCCCGAGCAGCGGCCCCACGAGCCCTCAGGAAACCCCTCAACATGAAAGCAAACCAGGTGTGGCCCCTGTGCCTGGGGGAGGGGTTCAAAGTCCCCCCGGGAGGGAGAGAGGCCCTCCTGCTTTTGCTCGGAAGGGTGTGCACTCATGGGCTGCCTCCGATTCTCCCAGAGGTCCCTGGAACCGTCAGCACCTTGTTCCATCTGGGATGGGTGATGACCAGTGCCCTGAACTACCAGGTGCTCCCTTGCTTCGGGCAGAGGCATGGCAGTGGCCACCGCTTTGTTAGCTAGTGACCAGAGAGATGAAGAGAAACCTCGTTACAGAGCTGGTGGTTCTGCAGACTGCATTCTCGAGGACAGAGGTGGCTTAGGCTGCATGGGAGGGGAATGGTGAGATGGGCTAGAGGTTAGGTTTCTCAGAGGCCATCCCCACTTTTGAGAAATGGCCCTAAGTGGCCAAGCAGGGCTGGGGCGGTGGAGGGGGTGAAGCCAAGGGAGGTTGAGAAGTGCAGGTGCCTGACTGACCTGGCTCCCAGGAAAAGAGGGGAGGGGCAGGGCTCAGACCTGGGGAGGCGACCTGGCTGCTGAAGCAGCAGGAACAGAAGAGCCATTCCAAGGCCACTTCACCCTAGGAGCTACGGGAGACACAAGAAGCCCATCTGCAGCCCACCTCCCATCCGGCTCCACTGGTCGGGGTGTCTAGAGAGTGGTGTTGAGACCTGGGACTTCGGAACCCGAGAGATCTGTGTTCACATCTGTGGCCGTGCAGCTGTGGCCAGGATGTTCCCTGTCTCAGCCCTAGTGGTGTCCTCTGTAGAAAGGGCTTGATAATTGCACCTGCCTCAGAGCATTACTGTGAGTGGGGAGTGTGTGAGGTTTTTGCACCTGCCTAGACGTTAGCTGCTATTAGTTGGTTGTGATTGTGATTATTGTGACCTCTCTAGAGAGGGTTTTCCAGAGCCCCCCAAGTGTTCTGGGCGTTGAGAAACACTGAGATTTCACAGGGACAGCTAGATTAGGGTGGGGCACGGCTCCCCCACAATCCACTCCATACGGCACTGGTGCTCACACCTGAGCTGCATCAGAATCACCTGTAGTAAAAGGCAGGCTCCTGGGCCCCAGGCTGGGGCTTTAGGAGTTACAGTTATTCCCACTTACAGGTCTGAGGTAGGGTCTGAGGGTTTGCATTGCTGACAAGTTCCCGGTCTTGCTGGGATGCTGCTGGTCCCAGGATCACATTTGAGAGCTACTGCTATAGGGAGGAGTTTTCTTTCCTTCTTGAAGGAAATGAAGGAAGAAAAGGAGTGAGGGTGAAGACCACTTCCTTGGGACTGGAGACAAAAGGAGATGGGGCACGCAGACTCTTTGGTGCAGCGGGGAGCAGTGTGTTGTGATGAGATGGAAATCTGAAGGAAGGAGCCGGTCAGTGGCCAGCATCCTGGAAACTGACTTCCTGTGCCAGCCACCTAGAACTAGCGCCAAGGCAGATGCCCAAGGACGAAGCCAGGCTAGGGTTTGAGCCCAGGCCCCGTTCTGATAATGCTGTGCCCTGTGGAGGGCTCTGTTCTCCCTGGTCTCAGGGAGGGCGTAAGTGGCCTCCAGCACTATAGATTGAAAGTCGCTTCTTGGCCCTGTGCTCCCCCAACCGTACCTGCCTTTTGCCCCACTGCAGTCTCCCACTCTAGCCCTCCTGGAAAGGTGGGGCTAAGGAGTGAAGGCGAAATCAGTTCTTCCGAAGGCTAGCTTCATCCAGCTTCTCCTGGCCCACCTGGGAAGATCCAGCTCCCAAGGATGTTTGGGGAAGAGAGAATCCTCAGGGATAATTGAAAGAAAAAGACCATACCTACAGCCCATGGCTCAATAAAATGACCTTATCAAGTGCAGGGCCCTTCCTCTGGGGATGAATATGTAGTGCCAGTGGGAGGAGAGGGTCCTGGAGCTCCCCCTCCTGGTGGTCGAGTGGCACTAACATGGAGCGCTGAAGGGTAGCCTTCACCCGGCAATCTGTGGGCTTGGGTTTACAGGACCGTGCAGTGATGTGAGCACTTTTAGGAAGCTCCCTAGTCTCCGAATAATTCTATATCTTATGAATTCTGACAGCTAATTTGGGTGAAGAAATACCTTGTTTTAAAATGTGAATACACTGGAGAATTAGGGGAGAGCTATCAGTCATGCACACCTCTATAGTAAATTGATTTTAGATTATTTTCCTCCTGATAAGTGGAGGTCATTGACTCCAAGTCAGCAAACATTCATTTAGTATCATCTGTGTGCCAGGTGCTAAGTAGTCCGTGGGAATTGTGGTGAGAAATAGGGAGAAGGGAGGGAAAAGGAGCGTAATTCTGGGTGCATCAGATGAGGCCAGAAGTCCGTTTGCTGCAATAGAAGAGTCAGGCACGGGCCGCTCGTCCACTGGCGTGCTTTCCAACCGTGGGGAACCCACACCTTTGAAGCCCAGGTAAAGTATGAAGGACCGGGGCAAGATGGTTTCCAAGCCTTTCTAGTTGCAACACGCTCTGTGACCTTGGGCAGTGTGGGAGTTAACCTGACACAAACGAAATCGCCTTCACTGAGGACAAATTCGAGATTACATACCAGGACAGGTTGGGTGGAAGGGACAAGCCGGGTTTGAGTAGAGGCAAGGGTACCCAAGAGGCTGGAATGAGTTAACGCTGGGAGGCTAGGACTCCAGGGTGGGACCTTCCAGCTGGAGATCCTGTCCTCTTTCCGTACTGCTCACTGGCCAGCATCTCGCTGGCGCCTGACTGGCTGTGTCTGTGTGGCTCCCCAGCTCTCCTCTCGTCCCTCTCTGCTCCCTGCACCTGGGCCTCTACATGACAACTTGCTCCACATCCCCCCCACCCCCCCACCAGTCTTCAGTCCTGTCTCAGGGGCTGGGAGTCCATGGGCCTTGAGGGGCCTCATGAAAACAACTTTCTGCAGTATTTGTAGGCAGCCAAGTCCAGCCCAGACTGGGAGCCTGAATATGAGGCAGCAAGTGTCTCCTCCATGCTTCCTACCCCCAGTGCCTTCACAGATAGCTGATGTCAGGTAGCGTCCAGCTCCCTCGCCTGTCACCCGGGCCAGCATCTGTCCCCTAGCTGCTCCGTCTGCCTCCTCTCTGCCTCGCTCCCGGGCTTCACCACCTTCTTCCCTCCCAGTAGGCCCAGGAGTGGCTGATCAGTTGCCCGGACTGGTAGCTCCAGTCTTGTACTACTGCCCAGCACCTTCTTTGCTTATGTGACCCCTTGATACCCACATTTCAGAAGTGTCTCCGGTTCCCCGTTCTTGCTCCATCTCCCTCATCCTGTGAGACACGGTCTAGTTCTGCAGTGACACAGCCCTCTGTCGAGGCTCAGCTCTGCCGCTTCCGTCTTTGTGATGTAGGCAACTCATTCAACCTTGGTGAGCTTCACTTTCTTCCTCTGTGACATGGGAATGACCTCGGTAGAGTTGCTGGGATTCAGGGAGCTCTTTCACACCAAGATTTAGCACCGAGCCCGGCATACAGCAGGTGTTCTTTGAGGTGCACAAACCATTCTAGTTGTGCACATCCGGGGGCCTGGGGAAGCCTTCCAGTAATTTCAGCTAGAGGCCATGAGGGCAGTGGGAATGAAGAAGGGTGGACGTGCGTTTGGAAGAGTGAAGTGGCAGGGCTCGGTGCAGTGTGTGTGAGGAGCATGGAGAGGTGGACTCCCTGCTGAGTAGGTGCTGCCTCCCCTGCTTGACCCCAAGAAAGGCTGTGGCATTTGTGGAGACAGTGGTTTTATGGAGGGGGAAAGGAAGATTGAATTCCATTGTTTGCCAGACTGAGTTTCGGGGCAAGGGCAGGACTTTTGGGGGAAGTTTCTAATAGACATTTGGAGTTTGGAGTGCGGATTTGGGAACCACGTGCATCCAGACAAACACTAGGAGGATGGAGGTGCTCTCTGAGGTGGAGTGAGATGGAGCCCATGGAGTTGCCCAGTTTAAACCCACCCTCCAGACTCTGGCCCTCAAGTGGTAGCTTGACTCTGGATCCCCAACCACAGCTTCCTGACCAGCTTCCTAATCTGTGAATGTGGACCTTGGTTTTTGGATCAGAAGCATCTGGAAAGAACTGCAGTGATCTTAGTGCTGACACCCTGCCCCTGGGAGAGGTATTACCTTATCCCTGCTTCCTGATAGCATTTGCCTGGCCAGGTCTGGGTATTGGCTCTTCTGGTTCAGGGTGACTCCATCTATGTCCCCAGGTCAGGGTGTTAGTTATTCTAGAAGACACACAGAGCCTAATGAACTGCTGAGTGTGATACGAAGCTTCCTGTCTGATAATAGCCTGAGGACCATCAATCCCTGTGTTCTGACCCGCAAGCTAAAATCCAGGTCAACCCTTACATCTTGTTAATTCTGTGCCAGTTTGCTCCAGTCCTTCCTACCCAGTTCTTGACCACCATGTTAGCTTTGGAACTAAATCGACGCATTTCCTCTGGTTTGACTCTCAGGTTTGTGCTCTAGAAATGGCAGTAGCAGAAAGATATCATGAGAAAATGGACATGGAAGCAGTTAAAGACACTCTCTACCCCCAGTAACTCAGAGTCCTCTTTATGAACGCCTGTACAAGAATGAGGGCCAAACTAAGCAGTTGGAAGGAAAAGTCTCCACAAGAGAACACCCTCACTCCTTCTTCTTTTTTTAAGATTTATTTTTGGGGCGGAAGGGGCAGAGGGAGAGGGAGAGAATGCCAGGCAGACTCCCTGCTGAGCATGGAGCCCGACATGGGGCTTGATCTCACAACCCTGACCTGAAATCAAGAGTCAGATTCTTAACCAACTGAGCCACCAAAGGCGCCCTGAGAACACCCTCACTTCTGACACTAAATGCTAGTTGAAGGGATTCCCGAAACTACCCTCAGGTTTCATAATTTGCTAGGCCTCAAAGAACTCATTGAAAGCTATTATGCTCACGGTTATGGTTTATTACAGGGAGAGGATACAGATTAATATTGGCTAAGAGAAGAAGCCCAGCATGGACTCTAGGGAAGAACCAAGCATGGGGCCTTTTGTTGACCTCTCCTAGGGAGTCAGAATGCATTAATTCCCAGCATTGAGATGTGATAGCATGTTCCGAGTATTGTCAACCAGGAAGTTCTTCTGAGCTGTTGTGTCCAGAATTTCTATCCACTGCTCTTACTCTCCAGTCCATTAGGGGGTTGAGCTCTTGATGACTCAGAGCCCCCACCATAAATCACATTATTGATCTGGCACAAAGACCACTCCCATTGGGATGACATTCCAGGGGTTTAGAGATTAATTACCAGAAGGCAAAGGCCGGACTTCTTTTTGGGTAAGGTTAAAGTCTTTACCACACAACTGGAATAAAAAATAAATAAATAAACACAAATAAGATTTGGAACACTATTAAGCCCACTTTTAACACCTCACCTAATTCTTGGATACTCTACTAGAACACATCAAATCTGACTCAGTAAAAGTCGTCCTAAGATCCCAAGAAGAACTGATCAGCAGAACAACTTCAAAGCAGACCAAATTGAAATTAGCACAGAATGAGAGAAAAGAAAGTATCAGGAGGCTGTGTCCACAGGCTAGAAAAGATTATGTATAAAGAAGAGATAGAGGAAAAGATAAAGTAAAACAAATTATACTTGTCCTGGAAAGGCTCGGTCTCTTCAGGGCTGCAAAATCTATCTCGAATCTAGCTTTCCTAGATGCTCCTCCCCCTTCAGGAGCATTGAGGTGACACTTACTGAAAAGCATTTTGACAGCCTCCTCAACCAAGAGTTAATAACTGATGACTATGTATATAAAATCTCACCTGCCGTACTCAGGTGCAAGTGGCTGTGGGCTGCTGCTGACCTTGAAGGTTCAGAAGACTAGGTAACAGAGGATGATGGATGTTGGAAATTCGGCTCTCCTTTGTTAAGGAAGAGAGGAATGCCCAGAGAGGTCCTGGGAACTGCCTTTTCTGGGGCAGGGTGAGGGGAACAGTTTTAATGACTTGGAATAAGAAGAAAGAGAGGGTTGATCCCCAAGGATATTATGTTCTTAAAGCTATTTATCAAACAGTAGATATCAACAACTCTTACTTATTTCTGTGTTTGGGGAAACTTTTTTTCCTTATGCTTTGGAGTCCATTTTTACTAAGCACTTACTTCATGCCAGAGGTTCCCATTTAGTCCTCACGACTCAAAAGAGGTAGATAACCCCTCATTTCACAGTCATTTGGCTGCAGGATGTGCATTTAGCAAGGACTCGAGCTAGGCAACCTGATGCCAAAATTATAGTCCCTGCACGACTAGTGCTTTGGAGGGACAGACTCCTCTCAACTGTCCATGACACATCTGTTTGTCAGCGCCACCTGAATAGAAGCAACTGAGCCAGGAACCAAAGAGCGTGCAAAATAATGTGCCCCCATATCCATGTAGAAAGCTCACATCCTTCACTGGATAGCCCCTCACTCCGAACCTATTGAGATCAGTGTGCATGTAGATCTACTACATTTGGTAGAATGACTTGACAGAGATGGACAAGAAAGAATTAGAAAGGAAGACGGAACAGAAGTTGATGGATGCAGGACTGGGGGAGGAGGGGTGGGCACCACTGTCACATTGTGTCACGTAGTGGTTGAGGGCCTGCCATGTGTAGGGAAATCTCTGGGCCAGGGATCTGGATGGATGCTACAGTTGAGTGTTAAAAATGGTCATTTTTTTAGGATCCTTCACATGCCTGATCTCTGGATCTTCAGCAACCGTGTGAGGTGTCCGTGGAGTACAGATCATATTTTATAGATGAGAAAAAGGAAATATACAGTGGTTAGCAGCCTGCCCTCGGCCACAGGAGCCAGTACATTGCAGTAATGTGTGTGAAACTCAAGTCCTGTAAGTTCCCCAGCTATGTGATTGGAAAGAGAAGACAAATAGCTATGGATTCTGCATAAGGGGGTGGCAGAAATGTAACCAGCAACCTGCTGAAGGAACATACAACTGAAACATGCTGTGAAAACTGTTTTAGAGGGGGAAACAAAGCAAAAATGGATACAGAATAGTTAAAAGTTAATAGAAAATAATTTCCCAGAAAAAGGATATTCTTTGTGTATTCCTTTTATCATGGTTTTCAAAGGTGGACTGTGGACCAGCAGCCTTAGCATCACCCGGGAAACATGTTAGAAATGTCTAGTTCCATGGGGCGCCTGGGTGGCTCAGTCGTTAAGTGTCTGCCTTCGGCTCAGGTTGTGATCCCAGGGTCCTTGGATCGAGCCCCACATCAGGCTCCCCACTCCGCAGGAAGCCTGCTTCTCCCTCTCTCACTCCCTCTGCTTGTATTCCCTCTCTCGCTGTGTCTCTCTCTCTCTCAAAAAAAAAAAAAAAAAAAAAAAAGAATGTCCAGTTCCAGGCTTTACCTCCTATCTACTGAGTCAGGAACACGGGGGGCAGGGGGAGACAGTCCGTTCTAATAGGTGCACTGCTGATTCTGATGCAGCCAAACTGCTGTATCCGGATGCAGGTCACCCAAAACCTTTACCTCTGCCTTGCCTTCTGTTCCTTTTTGGCTCCCACCACCTCCCTGGAACATAGGTGGCTGATGGTGGGGTTGGTGGCTGACAGTGGTGGGCAGAGTGCTGCCCTGGATTCTGGAGACCTAGGCTGAGTACTTTGTGTTTCCTGGCTGTGTGATTTGGGGCAAGTCACTTGGCCTCTGTTTCCTCATCCATGAAGTAGAGCGATCACCTACCCCACAGACCTGTTGTGTGACTGAATCAAATATGAAATAGGTACAGAAGTGACTAACAGTGTCTGGCACTTGGATTGGTGGTCAGTGACGTTGGTAAACCTCAGCTTGCCACCTGGAAAGCCCACCTCTTGTCCTGGAGGGATCCACATGGAGATAGGGTTGGGGCTCTGAGAGCTGCTGTGTTAGTGTCTCTCTCTCTCTCTCTCTCTCTCTCTCTCTCTCTCTCTCTCTCTCTCTTTCTCTCGGGGAAGGTAGGAGTAGGTAGGGCACGAAGAAGGAAGTTAAGGGGTTGGCTAGTTCAGGAGTTGGCAAACCAGCCTGTGGGCCAAATCTAGCCCATGCCTATTTTTTGTACAGCCCATGAACTAAGAATGGTTTTTAGGAAAAAATGGATAAAAGGAAAATCACAAGAGGAATGGTATTAGATGCATACGAAAATTATATGAAATTCAAATTTCAGTGTTGCTACATTCATTCATTTACATATTATCTGTGGCTGCTTTTGTGCTAGGACAGGTTGAATGGTTGCGAATGCTACCATACGGCCCACAGTGCCTAAAATACCGTCCGGCCCTTTGCAGAAAGAGCGTGCTGATCTCCGGGCCAGGTGAAGGATAGAGCGGAGAGACGAGATGATGCGGAAGATGATAAATCGCAAACATTGACTGAGCTCTGGCAGGCACTGTGTGCTAAGCATTTCTCATGCATTATGTCATTTAATCCTTATAGCAACACTTGGGAAGCAGGCATTTCATTATCCCCACTTTTCAGATGGGAAAACAGGCTTGGAACTTGCTCAGGGTCACAGAGCCCATCAGTGGTGGATCCACGACTTGAGCTGAGGTCCAACTGCTTTCACAGCCAAGCCGGTAACCCCTGTGCTCTGCTGCCTCTTGGTGCTAGGGGGGCTCACATTAGGAGGGTTTCAGGGCCTCTGAGATGTGCCGGGCATGGCTGGGAGGGCAGGGTGGTAGCCAGCTAAAGGGAGACGAGGGTGCCTTGTAGCGTAATGAAAGCTCAGGGTGATTCAATTTTGAATTGTTTATGTGGCTCATTTAAATGGAAAGAAGAGAAGCAGGCAGGGAGAAAAAAAAAGTCCTATCACAGCAGATACCTCTGGGCTTAAATCATGCTCTCCCCCTAGCCCAGTGCCAGTCGCCAGTCACCACAGAAAAAGTGCTTATCTACTTCTCCCTCTCCCGTGTCTGTTCATTAGCCCAGCCTGCTAATGAGGAGAGGTCATTCCCAGCCCACATCAGGGTTGGAGAAGGGGAATGGGAGTTACTGGGGACCTGGCAGGGGAGAATTCTGTTGCCTTTTTGTCCGTAAAATAAGAATGTCAAGGAACAATTGTTTCTTCATTACTGTGAATGTGAGCCTTGTGTTTTCAAAGGTCAGCGCCTGTGAGCACATCATGGTTTAGAGTGGGTTCCTATGGTAATTAGGCCATCGTGACTGAGGGCATTTTGTGTCCGGCAACGGGGTGCTGGATTTTCCTCTTTCTCTGCGGTACATGCTTGTTTCCTCCAAGTGTAACCATTTCTGTTTGTCCCTTTTTCTTCTTGTTTTCATCCTTTCTGCACCGCACGTAGTTCTGGACTCAGAGACGCCCTCAGCAGGTAGGACTTCTCCTGCATTTTTTCTGCCCCCACCTTCCACCAGGGACTTCGGTTAGAGGGGAACCAGGGAGTGTTCCCTCTGAGTGAGGGCTTGCTTTCTTTTTTTTCCCCCCATCTCTCAGATGAGTGGAGGCTTTCTTCCAATGCTGATGCCAATGGAAACGCGCAGCCCTCCTCACTTGCTGCCAAGGGCTACAGAAGCGTGCATCCCAACCTTCCTGCCGACAAGCCCCAGGTAGGCATGTGCCAGAGGGTGGGGTGGGGACTGGTGAGCGGCACCTCTTCTGAGTCTACGCTTGTGACCTCCTGCTTGCCTGGCTGGATAACAGACTAGGTTCTGTTATCGCTTTTGGCCAACTCGGGAAAAGCTCTGTGAGGACCAGAGTGAGTGAAAAGTTGGGGATCAAGGGTCGCAGAGGCATGGATGAGGATGGTCTATACCAGGGAATAGGAAATGTAAGCCCAGTGTTTTCTAGGTCTGAAACACATGTGGAAATGTTCTGAACAAGGGACTCTATTTAGCCCTGAGTAAGCGCGGGGGGGCGGGGGGAGTTCTGAGCCTGTGTGTTAAATACTCTGGAACAGGATAGTCAAGAGTACACTCTCGTATTTATTCCGTTAATTTGCTATAAGAATTCCAGCAACTCTAGCCTTACAGATGACGAACAGGTAGCTGTGGCCGGCCCCAAATCCAGCAGCCCAGAGCAACGCCTGAGGTTGGACAGCTTGGAGGAGGGATAATTTTGCTCAAATCTTTCCCCTAAGTTTTCCTGATCGTTCTTCCTTCCCCTCCCTGTGGCTACTCTGCTATTTTGATGAAAGAATAGCCCCTGTTTTAATTCAGGTGATATGTGAAGAGTAGTTTTTTTTTTTTACACAGAAGTAACATCCATGGAATGGAGCAGTACTTTCTTTTAAAGCAAGCTGTGCTGCTCAAAAAAATGTGGCGGGACCGTGTTCCTTTCCTGGGCCTGTCTTCTGCGAAGGTGCTCTGAGACCTCACAGGGGCCTGGGGATTCTGAACGCCACCCTGGTTCCCACCCCACTTCTCCAGTGATCCCCTTGCTCCTGCTCCTGAGGGCATAGAATTGCACCTGCCTCTGAAATGCAACCGAGTCAGAGATGACGTCTTCCCTCCTCCCTGCAGACCCTGTCTTTCTGGGCTTCGAGGTGTCTCTGCACAGCCCCGCTAAGCCCTCCTGCCCCTGCCATGCTTGTCTCCCCTAGGCCCAGCCACATGCATGCCAGGCCAGAGCCACAAGTATGCCTGGCCTCCTGAGGCCCTCATGGGACACAGCCGTGCAGTAAATGACTTGCCATAGCCGTTCTGCTTCTCAGAGCTTTCTTGGTGTGTAAGTGTGCTGCCGCCAGGCTCCTGTCTGCGGCCTCAGGAATGGATACCGTTGGCTCCTGTCTGGGTTAGGAAATGGTACTAATTAGTTCAAGGCAAATTTGGAAGGACACCCTCCTCCCCTATCAGTGCCTTAGCCCAAAGTTCCTTTTAGCTTCTTAGCTGTTCTAAAGAGATAATTTTAATAGCATGTGAAGTAAATAAAAATTCCTCTTAAATAAATTTATTTACTACAGCTTTATTGAGCATTCATTGTGTTCAGATCATGATGTTAAACATTGTGGTCAAGGAGTTTATAAGGGTGAGCCTTGTCATAAGGGTAAATATCCTGTAGTGTCGCTTATAAATAGTGTCTTTTTCAGATTTATTTTAGAGAGAGTGGGGGTTGGGCAGAGGGAGAGAATCTTCAAGGAGACTCCCCACTGAGTGCGGAGCCAGATGAGGGGCTTGATCTCACGACCCTGAGATCACAACCTGAGCTGAAATCAAGAGTTGGACGCTCAACCGATTGGGCCACCCAGGCGCCCCTACAAACCATGTATTTTTTTGTCTGTCACTATCCAAGAATTTTTTTTTTTTTACTGAGGTGTCTTCAAGGGAACCTGGCAGATTGCTGATACAGAGGTTTTATTCTGTATATTCAGTGTCAAATTGGCCACCCAACTTTGGAGAACTTTGGGGCATACATTATTTCTTGGATTTGTTTTCTGAATGCAAAAATGGTTTCTTGTCCCTAAAGCCATTGCCAGAGCTGTAAGTATACCCTGGCTCAGACAGGAGCAGGTGGGCTGGGCTGGTGACTGCCTTGGCTCGGCTTCAGATGAAGAGAGCTCTTAGAGCCCCACAGGCCTAGCATCTCCTTATAAGGAATGAGTTGGGCCCAGGAGACCCAGGGGCCAGAGGGCAGTCCTGTCTCCTGGTGCTTCCATTTGCTACTTTCCCTCCTGCTAGCCTGGACCTGCTGCCCTCTCTCCTCCCCTCCAGGAACGGGGAACCAGGGCTTCCTTCTCCCTGACAGCATCATCGTGTGGTCACCAGTGGAAGCAGAGATTGGTAGTTTCTGGAACTATATCAACTAGGAACATTCCTGATTCTTCAAGCAGCCCCATTTCTTCCCTGTCCCCACCTTCTACAAAGATAAATGGAATTTCATTAGTAGCCAGCTAGGCGGGAATGGAAACGGCCTATTTAGTTCCTACAATGTTTACAATAAATCAGAAAGTAGTTCCTTATAAAATGACAGGGCCTATCCCCCTCCTTCTTTAGGACAGGAAGGCCTTTGGCTCTAAGTGCATTGTCAACACTCTGGGGAAGCATCCTCTCTGCAGGGTCAAAGCCCCGGGAAGTCTTGTGCCTGATGTAATGCAACCCTGGCACCTTATATGGCCATAACCAAATTAAGTTAAAAACTCACTGAAACCAATTTCTATCTTTGGACAAGAAGGAATCACACATGGGACACTCGAGTTCAAAGTAAAAGTAAATAAATCTGAGCCAAATTCAAAATTGTCTTTCGCTTACCTCCCTGACAACTCTCACTCAGCCTAGCCTGCAGTCCCTTTGCTGCGTGCTAGTTCGAGTGTTTTGTTTCTAGAGAGCATTGTTCAGTCTGAAACATGCCCCAACCTCCAGTGTAAGTTCACGGAAACCAAGTAAGTCCCAGCTGGAGGGTTTTCCTCCTGCTAACTACTGAAGACAGGCCGTTCAGTTTGTGTTTTTGGCTGGTGCACATGGCCTCATTCTGCTGGCACTGTCATGGACACCCTGTGGGAAGGATAGGCATCGAGTTAACCTAAGATATCCAGATCATTTCTTCTCGATCTGGGTTACTTGTAGCTTGAAAACTGAGTTTGTTATGGGATAGGTTGCTTACTGTTTCTGGGGCTGATATTCTAATCCACACTGAAAAAACTTGATTTCTCACCTATTCACCCTTCCCCTTTCTACCTGCAGTCCACAAAAAATAAAATAAAAACCCCCAAACAGACCCACACCCTTGCACTCTCCCAGTTTTTGGTTATAACCCATTCACCAGGTAGTGACCAAACTCGTAATACACGTGACCTGTGCCGTTTAGAGGACATTCTGGTTTTCCTCTAGTACTGGGCTTTTTTTTTTTTTTTTTAAGATTTTATTTCTTTATTTGACAGAGAGAGACACCGCGAGAGAGGAAACACAAGCAGGGGGAGTGGGAGAGGGAGAAGTAGGCTTCTCGCTGAGGAGGGAGCCTGATGTGGGCTCGATCCCAGGACCCTGGGATCATGACCCGAGCCGAAGGCAGACGCCTAACAACTGAGCCACCCAGGCGCCCCAGTACTGGGCTGTCTTTAAAGATAGGGAGCAGTGAGGAAAACCTAGTTGTCTTAGCTTAGGCTGCTATAACAAAATGCCACAAACAGGTGTCTTAAACAACAGACATTTGTTTCTCCAGTTCTGGAGGCTGGGAAGTCCAAAGTCAAGGTGGCAGTTGATTTGGTTCCTAGTTAGGGCGCTCTTCCAGGCATGTAGACATCCACCTTCTCACGGTGCCCTCACCTGGTGGAAAGAGTGAGCTCTGGTCTCTCTTCTTATAAGGACACTAAGGCCCCATCATGGGGGCCCCACCTTCATAACCCTATCTCACCCTAATTATCTCCTACAGGCTCCACCTCCAGACACCCATCACTTGGGGCCAGGGGTTCAATATATGAACTTTGGGGGGACATGCATATTTAATCCATAACACTAGGAAAAGAAACTTTTCTCATTTTCTGGTCTAATTTCTAGTTGAGCCATGGATTGGCAGATGGTTCTCATTGAAATGAGGATCATTCTGGAGATTTACCCCGTTTCCTCTGCCCCACTGAGACCCACGGAGGAGCTGGGAGCTGTGTGGAGGGAATGAGATGTGACCCACAGCTTCCTGTCTCTCAGCCTGGAACCAGAGCTTTGGGCTTACTTAAGCCCGGAGTGTGAGGCTGGTCACCCCCCTGCGGGATTGTCTGAGGAAGGGGCTGGAATTGGATGAACCAGACACAGTCCAATTCGGTGGGCAAATCAAGTGCTTCGTGGCCTGGTCCCTCTGTTCTCTGTGCATTGGAACAGGAGATTACGTGCTTTTAATCTCATGCCTGTCTTCCTCCTAATAATTAGTTCCATCAAATTGCTTCCTCTGAGAAAAGAGCACAGGTGGATTCTAAATCCTTAACATTCTCTTGGTGAGCTTTAATTTGTTATGCTTATGGAATTGAGTGCTAAATCTCAGTGATTCAATTAAGACATCTGTCTCCTGTGAACACAAGTAAGGATGATTCTTCCAATTCTCTGTTTCCTAAGGGAAGAGAATGAAAGACATTCAAGCGTTTCAGTGAACTTAAACTTTTAGCACGAAGGGCATGGAGAGAGAAATCTTCGAGGAAAAGAGAGTGAGAAAACTGAGGGGGCTCTGGGGCCTCTTGCCCCAGCCTTGAGCCCTTGGGCACCTGTCAGTCAGGAGGGCTAACAAAGGGTGCAGGTCAGCCAAGGATCGCTGTCAGACTGACTTAGCACATGACCTCTCCTGGGCTGAGATGTGAGTCAGGCCTGCCACTCCAGGTGAGTATGATTCAGCCCTTGGCTTCACCCGGAGAAGTGTCGGGGCCTTGAGGAGTGCTAAGCTCAGGGTTTACTTAAAAACATGTCAAGAATTGTTTTTCTTCAGATCATGTTATGGTGTTATTTCTAATGGTGGTCCTTCTTTCCATTTCCCTCCTCTTTCTTTTTTCCCCATTTTCATACTATGTCTTGAAAATAATGCTAAAGGTTCTCTCTCCCCCTCGGCCTCCTCCCCCTAAAGACCGCTTTGCATGGCAGCGTCCCACCATCCACAGTACCTCCAAGGACTCCCTCTACCTGAGCTCACCAAAGCCTTATGTGCCCCCCAGCACCCTCAGCCAGCAGAGACCCTCACGACCCCAGCCCGTCCCCAAAGGTGTGCCGCGCCCCGGGCCCTCGCTTCCAGGTTCCATGTTCCCTGGTGCTTCCTCCCAACCCCAGCAGCACCATGTGACCACCAGGACAGTTTACAGTGAGAATGTGAGCTCTAACCCACGTCATGAGGCAGATGGGAATAAAAAGGTCAGCAGCTTATACGTACCTTGTTTATCCAATAACATCTGCCGGGGGGCAGCAGAAGACGCCTCTCGTGTTGCACGTGACCCAGCCACGGGCACTCCCTTGGAAGCTGCAGGCGCTCACGCACCGGCTCCCAGCATTGTGTCCCGCACAGCCGGCACGGGGACACCACCCTCTGCTCCTCCTGACCCTCCCCAGCTCTTCTTTGACATCCGTAAAGATGCCGCTAACGGGGGCGCGAGCCCTTCCTTGTGCGCTCGGCCTCCATTCCCAGACACGGCGAGACCACCTGTGCTAGGCCCCCAGCTTTCCTCTGCTCCCGAAAACCGGAAGAGAAAAGAACCTTACCTTTTGCAGCCGTGTTATCCAGCCAAGGCAAGGAATGAGGAATGTTTGTGTGTCTTCTACACCATCTCTCTCCAAACTCGTGGAGGCAGCTCACTTGTTTTCTGAGCAGCCTCTCCTCCCTCTCCTTGTCAACATTGCCGCAGCCTGAGTCCCGAATTCTGCTCTCTAAACACCTTGGCACAGCCCTCTCTGTCCCTCTCTCTCTTCCTTGGTAGTATGTAAGTATGCCGGAGTGTGGGATCCGTAGACTAATAGGCTGAGATATGGGGTGTCGATATTTTATCACAAGAGGCCAAAGAAACTATATTTGCTCCCAAGCTTTCGGGCTCTGCAAGCAGTTGGGGGGCTAAACACAGCCTGTCTGCCTGTTCTGTTTTTCTCTTTCTCTCTCTCTAAAGTGTTAAAAGGATTCAAAAATAGATGGATGGAAAGTCAACTTGGATGGGGTTCCCTCTGTGTCATGGAGTGTCAGGAGGCCAGCTGGCTAGCACCGACTGTCTCATGTACTCTGAGGAATGGGCACTGATTAAATAGTTCTCAGAGTACATCACTGCATGTCCAGTCTCAACTGTTTAAATATGGAATTCCTTCTTCCGTGCCATGCCCCTTTACGTAACGACCCCCTTATTTCCTACAGGATGCCACTTTCTCCAGTTCAGCCCAGCCTGAGATAATAGTTGTCCCTCTCTACCTGGTTAATACCGACAGAGGGCAAGAAGGCACAGCCAGACCTCCAGCATCTCGGGGGCTTCTTGGCCCCCCAGGCCCGGCGACCGCCCCTGCCGGCACACCTCTGACCTTCCCGACTCTAGATGATTTCATTCCCCCTCGTCTGCAGAGGCGGTCCCACCACAGCCAGCCAGCCAGCGCTCCTGGCCCCCACCCCCCCGTTAGCCAGACACCACCATCCTTCTCACCACCTCCTCCGCTGGTCCCTCCGGTCCCAGAGGGCCTCCGCAGAGCCTTGGAGCCTGACCTCACGGGAGCTGTTTCAAGTACCGTAAGCTTCTGGAATCCCCTCCTCACAGCTTTCCTGAATGTCTGCTCCTGGCAGTGAAAAACCCCTTTCTCACTGAAGTACTAAGTGTGAGGGACGTGTCCGCTGCCACTGTGCTCGTGTGGTCACTGGACCCCGTTTGCTTCCCCCAGAGTGCATGCCTCCCGTGCGTGTGTGTGGTCTCCTGCAGCTGCTCACGAGCCCCTCACGTCCCTCTTCCTGTCTGTCCTGTTCGGAATGCACATCTTCCTGAAAGAACTCCGTTTTCCCTCCGAGAACCTCCGTGGCCTTTCCTTTGGCTCGTGATGCTCTTGAGAGGCCAAGCAGATATGCGGTGTTGAGAGCCGAGGAAAGCTGAAGAGCCGTGTGGGAAAGCCAATGGCATTCTCTCCACCAGGGAGCAGTGAGCCTCCAGGGGAGGAAGAGATTCCCTCTTTTGTTGAGTTAGCAAGTAAACTCTTTGACATACACCGATGGCAGAGCGTAGTTTAAAAAAAAAAAGAGTTGAGTTTCATTGAGTAAACAGAACTAAAAGCCCTGCACAGATGTTAGGACTGTTTTCTCCAAAGGCAGAGAATTACCGGGGCCCCTGACTAGTGGTTCCCAGGGGCCTTTGTAGCAAAATGTTGCTCCAGGGGTTGCGTGAAGGTAAAGGGCCCTGACACCTCAGGTCCTATCCCGTGAGGGATGAGTCCCCATTGTAGGTGGGAGAGTCCAAGTGCTTTAGGGGAAAAGCTGAATCAGGGTACCCAGTCTTTCTCCTCAGGAGCCCTGGGAATTGAGAGGATCTGAGAACCTCAGAGTAAATTGTAAAAAGGGAATGCATGGATCTACTCCATAGGCCTGTGGGGTGCAGTGGGACCGAGTATGTTCAAGTTCCTAGGATAGTGTTTCCGATGGAGAGAATGCTCAATAACTGTTTGCTACATTGTTGAGGACTTACGCTCGCAAATGGGGGCCAGAGTCCCTCAAAAATAAGTTATTGGCTAATTAGCAATTAATGAGCTCCTACCATATTCCAGGCATTCTGCTACATTCTGTAGGTACAATTATGAACAAGGCACAGCCCTTGCACTCAGGGTTTTCCTTAGGTACCATATTGGCTCTCAAGCTTAGTGTAAATGGGATTGATTATCTGAGAGGCAAAAAAGCTCATTTAAGTTGTCAACTCCAGGTTTTACTTCTAGAGTCCTGATTGAGTGGATCTGCAGAGGGGCCTGGGGCTCTGACTTGGTAACACACATCCTGGGGATTCTGATGCTGAGGGGCCTTGGACCACATTTCAAGATACAGTGGGTCATGTAATTGGCTGATGCAGCTAAAAGTTCAGTAACACCCCTTTGTGTAAAGGTGTGTGCCTACAAAACTGGCTCTAAGTGTTCGTTAAACTGAAGCCAGTCATGCAAAAAGCAGGGCAGGGAAACTTCTTTTTGGCTTGTAGGAGAATTTATAGCCAGATACCAGGCACACCAAAGCTGGGGATGGCTTCATTCTGGTCTGGGTCCTCTTCGCAAATCTCTAGATGCAACACAGTGTAGTTAGGTCAGGACTCAGGCAAACATGGCCCAGGGGCTTTGGATATCCTTCTAGCTTTGAGCTTTGCAACTCAATCCTGTTGGAGGAAAATGCTAGATTGTTTCTAATGTACTCCCCTCCCTCCAACCCAGCTTGTAGATGAATTGAGAAGCTATTCTTGTTTTGGAGGGTATAGATATTCTTCCCTTTGGCACAGAGTATTTCTCTGGAGCAGTATATAAAGCGAGAATTTTTAGTGCCCTAGTATACAATGGTGAGTAGTTTTGTTGTATATTCTAAAATTTATCATCTATATAGATTTAGATTTTCATATCGAGTTTTGTTACAGGTGATCCAGAACAGGCTAGTTAGAACAGTGTCCTCAGTTTCTCAAACCTGACTGATCAGCCTGGTATAGACTTCTGGGGGAGTCCTCAGCTGGCCTGATAAGTTCTGGTTTGGTCCCCGGTAACAGTAAGGTGAGAAAGGGAACTGCTTGGGATCCTCCACTCGGTGAGAACTGTCAAGAAGAGCAGGAGCCCCTGGGGATGGTGGCCAAGCCACAAGTTGAGATTTGCTCCATCTGCAGCTATTTGAGAGTAAGAGGGGAAAAGAAAATTCATGTGAATTGAACCGGGTTCTTTAGTCAAGAGCCATTTTTGTGATGTTCCAGAAATAAGACTTGGGCCACAGAATAAAATTTTGTGGAATATTTCATGTTCACATGATCCATCCAGATACCACAATAAGCATTTATACCTTAAGGAGCCACATGCCTGATTTTGTGTGTGTGTGTGTGTTTCTTGGCTGCATTATGGCAGAGTTTTCACGGATATATCATTTATCTTTATGAAATCACTTAGGAAGTAAATTAAGACAAGTGTAATTTTTTTCTACTTTACAAATGAAAAAATGGAGATGAAGCACTTTTGAACAAGATCATATTATGCCCCTTGAGTCTCGGGAAAGCTTTTATTCACTAAATTGAGCTGTTGCTCATAACTAGCAGCTGCAACATTAGGGCACTTTCAGAAGAATTGGACTGAAGCCCCTACTGTGTGTCGAGAGCTGTCCCTGGTCCCGATACTCACACTCTTTTATGGGCACGTGTTTTCTTGCTGCAAAAGTTGTTCAGATACATCTTTGCCAAGAGATGGCTCCAGTCATTCAGGTGGTGTTTATTTACCGAGCACCTGCTGTCTGCAGGGTGTTGTGCTAGGTGCAGGGGTCAAAAAGAGGAAGGGAGGCATGGCTTTTGTTCTACAGGTGCTTAGAAGCTGATCTCTGGAGCATACTAATTGCTTTGAGCCATACTTGCATCTGGAGAGTAATGATCAAAGTCTTGCCTTTCAAACTCCTTAAGGATGACATTCCAGCTGGAGGTCTGTAAATTCAAAAATAGAAACTTTGTAAATAGGTGTGATAGAGGAAACTGTATAGGTATCCTTACTACATATTGAGGTCTTATTTTCCTGTCTTTAAAAAAGACTGCCATCATTCCCATCATGTAAATTGTAATTTTAATAGTAATGATTCTATTGGATTTTATAGCTGAAACCTCAGGTTTTTGAAGTCAGGATTTTTATAAGTCTTTACCACTTCAGAGATCTTTGTCACTCAATACTGGAGTGAAAAAAAAAATGTCCGGTTAGAACTGGATAACATCCAGATCTCAGCAGCAAGTGCTAGTAAGTTTGTTGAGTGATGCAAATAACAAGAGTGGCTTTCCAGGAGGACCAATACTTAATTTTTCCCTACTCTTACATCGATGGCTTCTTGTCCTCACATTGTCTCATGTTTCTTTAGACAAGTGTACTAAACTTTCCTGATTTTTCCCTTAAACCAGCTCTTGTTCTTGGATCACATTTGGAATTGCATGAGTCTTGCATGTTGTTCTACTTTGTTTTGAATTTCCTTTTTCAGTAACTGGATTGATCCACAGTTATTACCAGGTGAAAATAATGATATTGCTGAGACTTCCAGTAACACTCACCTTCCCTCTCTACCCTTACTAACACCAACGAAGAGACTAAGCCTTCCAGATTAAACTTCTAACTGGAATTAGTGATGTCTCATTGATTACATTTCTTTTTATAATTAAGGTCCTTGTAAAGCTGTAAATTTCTTCTTTTTAAAAAGCGTTAACATTAGATTTCATGTACTTACAGTTGGTTATAATGTGTGTTCACTTTTCAGGATTCCGGTCCTCTACTAAATGAAGTTTCTTCATCCCACCTTGGAACCGATCCCCAAATCTCTGCACCAGTTAGCAAGCCATCATCTGCCTACCCCTCTACTACAATTGTCAATCCTACTATTGTACTCTTGCAACACAATCGAGGTAAGGGACCTTCGCAGAGCGCCCCCAGCTCACTGGCATTGACATAACTATTCTGTGACTTCTGGGGGCAAGAATTCTGCCATTCCACAGAACTTTTCACAAACCCCATCCTTCCCCAAGGCCGTCTGCCCCCCGTTTACTCCCATGACCCACAGAGTAGACCACAGCAGGGAGACAGGCCCCTGATTTGGAATGATGTTGGATATCTGTGTAAGTAAGCTGGTGTAGCATGTGTTGCACGCCTGGGGCAGTCACAGTTGTCTTCAGATGGTAGCACCAAAAAGAAAGTAAAGACAGAAGGGAAAAAGTCTGTGCATCTTAACTCCTCATCATGAGCATTCAAATCAGAGCTTTGCCTGGAAAATCTACATACAATAATACCTCTTTTAATAAGTCATGTGGTTCTTTGACATCATGAATTTTCTAAAAAGCAAAATTTTGAGTACCAAAATAAAAAAAAAAAAGAAAGAAAGCATAACAGGTAGAAACCTTTATAAAATATCAAATGTGTTTTTGTGGCCTCTAAAGCAGGCACTGGACTTTCTCTTGGTGACTCACTGGCCTTGACTCTTGCCAGCAGTTACCACACTGGGCTGTTATTCGGTGCACCCTCTGAGGACGTGAGGCTCACGTGGCTGTTTGTCCCTTATGCTACATGGCCCCATACAGATCTGCTGAGGGTTTCCATGTTTGTTTTCTGTTGTTTCTCTTACTGCTTCTAGTTGGTTCTTCCCCTTCTCTGAAGGGGCATCTTAGGTAAAGCAGAAGCGCTTTGAGGTAATAGTTGTATCTGTTGACCCTTCTGCTTTAAAATTTCAGGAGATGATTCTAAGTCCCAAGTTTTACTAGTTGGAATTCAATGGAGAGAGAAACTTTCCCTTCATAAAAATCCTTTTCAGTGTGAAGTGTAAAGTTGTCAAGCTGTTTCCTAGAGCAGAAAGGGCTTTTTAGTCTGAGTTTCAAAAAAAGCTGGGCACCAAACCTCTCCTTTTCTTGACTCGCTGCTCGCCTACTGCATAGTTCCCCCAGGACCACCCCCCCCCACATTAACTTGGATGAGAATGGAACTGGAATCTATTTTTAATTGTTTTCCATATTAAATGGAGTTTTCTGTTTCCTGCTTCTAACTTGTAAAACAGATGAATGAAACATTTCCTCTCACTTAAAAATCTTCCCACTTGAATCTTAAATAGTAATTTTAGTCATTTTTTTTCGTTATGTATGGCCTCCATATTAACCGTCCTCCATGAATCTATGTTCTTCCAAAGATGACAAGGGTCCCAACCCTAACCCTAAACTATTATATGAGACCCCATTCTCGGTAAGCGCCGTACCCCTTACTGGCAATAGCTTTCTCTGCCCAGACAGTGTCCACAATGCAGGACAAAGTGAAATTTTGGTTCTCTATGAACTTCTTTGTGACTCATCTTGAAAAAAAAAAAAAAATCCAAACAGAAGCAAGTTAGTTCCCAGAAGGAAAGGCAGTTTCTCTAAAAACTGGGATTTATTCCCAAGGCAACTTGGTTTTTGGGAAATGCCAAGTGTAATGTCAGCTGCTTCCACCAAGTTCCTCTGATGACACCTAGTGAGACATCTTGGGGAACAGAAATGCCTGTAGTTCTTTTTTGTTTCTTCTCTGGGCAAATGGATTCCTCTTATTTGCCCAAATGCTCTCAGTTCTTGCCTTTCTCTTTTGTGCAGTTCTGCCCTTTGGGTTTAAAGATCAGAATCGTGCTGCCTCAGTCGCACATCCTTCAGTAAAGGATACAAGTACATTCGTTTTTTGGAATTAAAAGTAGCTTCTCCTAAAGAGCAAACCATATGTTCCCTAAGGAGGCGGAGCAGGAAGAGTGGAGGAGAATGGAGGCACCTAGCCACCTAGCTTTGGATCACTAATTGTCAGTGGGCTTTAGGTCATGTGTTTTGGGCCTTGCTTTGGAATTTACCCAGCCTGGCAGCAGTGCTCATAGAAAGTACCCGTAGAGACAATTTCTTAACTATTGCAAAATCTCCTGAGGGAATGATAACTTTACTCTACTTCTGGAATTCTAGTTTAGTCATCCTAAAAAAGGTTCCCTTTTTTTTCTTGCCTAGATGGCCTCAGGGCACAGTGTGACAGTAACCCTCTCCCTGCAAGCCAGGCCCCCAAACTATAGACACACGAGGGGGCTTCCCTCGTACGTCTGCCCTGGCATGCACCACACAGCTCCTTGCCCCTCTCCTCAACGTTTAGACCACATGTCTGAGGGCAGCTCACTTACAATCAGTCTAGAAGGAGGTTTAGAACCAGAAAACTCAGGACTGAAGAGGTGCCTGGGCCCCCTAGCTCAGAGCTTCTCAGTCTTCAATGCGCACGGTCTTGGGAGTACATACTTGCAGATTTGGATTCAGGAGCTCTGAGGCAGGGCTGAGATTCTGCTTTTTTTTTTTTTCCAGCAACTTGTAGGACACATCAGTGCTTCCGGTCCAAAGACCACACTGGAGACTAAGAGCTCCGTGGCTCCCAGACTCTGGGTCTCATGGTCACAGGAAGCAGCCTGGGGACTACCCCTAGGGTTGCTCATTTTTAACTATAATAAATAACACCCCTGAAAAACAACTGCTCTTATCCATATCACATGTCATTCTATGAAAGGCCATTTCAGATCCCAAAAGGAGGAACAACATAGCCTTTTAAGTTGAATAAGTTTGCTATTGCCTGCCGATGAGGAAGCCCTTGCCTCCGTTTGGCAGACTGGAGTTTGGGAACCATCGGTCCGGTGGGCAGTTTGATTGGACAGATGAGGAAACTAAGGGCAGAGTTTATGCGATTGGTCAATATCCCTACCAAGTTGCTGGCAGAGCTGAGCCTAGAGCTTGGCCGGGCTCCTGTTGTCCAGCTGGTGTGGACTTCGTCCACATGCAGAGGTGGGCAGGCTGTTCCACTGGCTGTGAGCACCCCTACTGCTCTGTTTCCTTCTTGCCCACATGGATTTTGGAGGGAGGGTAGGGCCGCAGCCAAGGGGGATGATGACAGCACCCAGGGGCTGGCCAGCGCTCTATTTTTATCTATGCGGCTGCTTTATATTTAGCAGCCGTGGAAGGTAAAGG
The DNA here is from genome assembly GCF_003265705.2 of Callorhinus ursinus. Taxonomy (NCBI): domain Eukaryota; kingdom Metazoa; phylum Chordata; class Mammalia; order Carnivora; family Otariidae; genus Callorhinus; species Callorhinus ursinus. Next base: position 23,954,247 of record NW_027397082.1, read on the forward strand.
TCATTTTTGTGCTTATCCCGAAGCACGTGCACACAGAACTCTCAGAAGGAGATCTTGGGCTCCCCTCCATGAGAGACCATCTGTGTTGGGGAACAGCGGTGGCCTGATCCATTCTCCTCCCTCTTTCCCTCAGAACATTACTGAGAGTGGGGTCGTGATAACGTCCTGGCCCTTTGAAACCAGGGGAGTTGGGAGGATCTCCTTCCATGATCCGATCACCTTGAAACCAGATGGAAACAACCAGAAAACAGTGACCGTTCCCTGAATCATGGTGCAGATGTAGGAGTGGGGGCTTGGAGACACCACACCTGGACAACAGAAGTAATGCCCCAGCATTGGGCTGGGTGTGGTGGCCACGCCACTGTCTGGCATCTAAGCCCAGGGGACAGGACACCAGTTTGGGGATGCTCACGAGTTCTGGCAGGACTTCCTGGTCTTACCGTGTCTGTGTAAATCTCACGATGTATATCTTTTCTTTTATCACAGAACAGCAAAAACGACTCAGTAGCCTTCCAGGTAGGTGCCAAATATTTCTTTACACGCTAACATCTTTGATGTGTGAGCAGCACAGTCTGATGATTTCCTCTGATGTGCTGGGGACGCAAGGATGGTGAAAGCAGGGCACCGTCCTGCCTCCTCCGTGCAGCCTGTGGGGCAGACGAGGCACCCCACACCAGTGACCCCAACTTGTACATGGGCCCTGGGCAGCTGTGATCAGTGCCTTAATGGGTAAGAACAGGGTCCTCTGAATAAAAAGAACAAAGAGTTATGCCTTAGGTGGATCGTTTGTGGCAGGCCTTGCTGAAGAAGTCCCCTTTCTGTTGCTTCTAATCCCTCTCCTGGGATGTGATAAGTCAGGGTTAGGAAATGTGGGCAGGTTCTTTTCTTGTCGGGTGGCAAGCCCAGATGCCAGTCAGTGGCATGTGATGGACCTGGGTGAGAGCCTCCAGACCAGCAGTGCCTGGAAGGGGGTGTGGGCAGCCAGCAGAGTCTCCTGGAGACCTGGTCCAAAACCCGGATTTGCAGGCCACAGCTCCAGAGATTCGGATTTAATGCATATGGGTGAGAACTTGCATGTCTGACTGGGTCCCCAGGGATGCTGATGCTGTGTACTGACCACGCTTGAGGAGCAATTCTCATCAAGAACTGGCAGTGGTGGGCATGGATCTGCTAGATAATCGGGTGTCAGGACTCCATCCCTGTTGAAGCAGAGCCGCACGTAGGCAGAACTGTGAGGAAGCCCAGGGATGGGAAGGTTTCACCATGTCCTTAGGGCTTTCTGTAGCCATTCTGCTTTGAGTCCTGGTGCTACTTCTTCCCAAGGGTGCAGCTCAGGCAGGCTGCTAATGATCGAAACCACAGGTCCGTTTTCTTCTCTGCCAAATGGGAAACGCGGTACTGCCACATAGGTCCTGCGTACGGGCAGCCCAGCGCTGAGCATTGGCTCTCACCAGGTGCTTGGTGGACAGGAGTTTCCATTGTCAGCAGACACCACCGTTGATTCGTTCCTCATTTTATTGAGTGTCTACTTTGTATCCGACCCTGGGCCAGGCTCTGCGGCCACGTCTGGGTGCTGTGCTGCCCTCCAGCAGCCCATGGTGTGGTGTGATGGTTCCTAACCGTTTCATAGTGATGGACTCATTTGAAGAATCTAATAAAGGCAGTAGATTCACCTCTAGAAGAAACCACACCTGTCAGATGGGCACATGGTGTTTGTACAGACACGTGTGAATCTGGGGCAGGAATCCCTGATCTGGTGGATACACCAGTTTTCATCGTTTTCTGAGCAGCTGCTTCACGATTTCTGTGTTACTTCCTGCTACTGCTGCCCTTGGGATTCTTGGAGAGCCCGGCGGGGGTAGATCACAGGGTTCTCACACCCACTCTGCTTTATCGGGACTTGGCCCCAGGACCAGGACAGGCCGTGGTTGAGCACGAGATGCCCTTCGCTGCCCCCTCCTGACTCTGCCACACCAACCCTCTTCAGTCCCTGGCCCCAGCCCAGGTTGCTGAGACCAGGGTGGCTGTGAAACGAAGGGAGCTCCTGTGAACGCTGTCCTGCCTTTGGGATTTGGGAAGGAGCAGTGGAGTGGATGAGATCGGGGCCCAAACCCAAGTTAGGAAGCCCACAGTTTGGTCCTGGCTCTTTCTTTTTATTGACATCATTTGTCCCCGAGTAAGTGACTTTTCCTCCCTGCAGCGTAGTTGCCTCATGTGCGAAACGGGGAGGATCGTCCTCGTCCATCCTCGGAGAGGCGTGAGGCTCACGTGCAACAGGAGGGGGTGCGTGGTATGCTTTGCACGCTGGGAAGCTCTGCGCGATGTTAGGGCTTCTCCACCAGGCTGGCAGGCTCAGCTCACTTCCTTGGCTCCAAAATAAGCCTAATGTTTCCATCTTCCTTAAGTTTTAGGACACAGCCACTAATGGTGTTTGGTAGAGTGGGACATAAAGTAAGTGCTCACTAAATGTTAGTTTTTGTTGAAAAAGAACAGCAACATTTTGTTCAGAAGCTCTTGAAGGAGAGAGGGCTGGCTGGGCTGACTCTGTCTGCTCCCTAGCATCAGTGAGGCTTTGCCCATCATACCTGGGGTGATGGCACTTGAAGGGCCACTCACCTCAGCCCGACCCCCCAGTCCTTAACAGGTTTTTATTGAGCCTTTATGGGGCTTCTTGTTCAACGAGATTCATTCGGGATGGAGACCCACATGGTGTTTGGCCACCTCCAGCTCATGGTTCCCTTGGGGAGATGGGCAGGGAAGCAGTTCTGGGCTGGGTGGAGGGTCCGGCACATCTTCCTCAGGGACATGTCAGCATTGCTGTGGTCCTCTATCACTGAGCTTTGGGTGTGAAGAAAAAGGAAGCTGCCCACAAACACAGAGGCCCTGTCCTAGGTTGTCAACATTGTCACTCACTGAGTGGCCCTTTCCAGCACCTTCCTTTTAAAAGCTCAGTATAAAACTGGAAGGAAATGCTGCAGGATATCCTGTTGAGGGATCAGTATTTGCCTCATGAGAAATAGCAGCAACCCTCATTGTCCTCTGGATGTCACAGGGTGGTCCTGTCACCTGCCTGGTACGAGAAAGTGTCACGTTAGGTTTTCACTTTGTAAAAAAAAAATTGAGGACGCATTTCATCTCTCTATGCATTGAAAATCTACTTAGTCATGAATCACATGATCACAAGCTTCTAAAATAAAATAATTCAGGGCTAATTTTTGTAGAGCCAAAGAACTCTGACAGCTTTGGAACAAATCACTGGACTGTCAGCGTGAGTTTTGCAGTTAAGTGATTCTTGTTAGAGCCACTTGCCCTAACGATTAAAAAAATGTCTCTGGGTCTGGGAACCCTGAGAATGCCAAGTCTGTGATTTGCTGCTACTTCTTAAGAGAGGACATTGGAGTGAGGAGTGTGAGCGCCTCCAAGCACCGGGTGAGATGGCTTGAAATCAGCCTCTCCTGCTGCTTCCTGGTGACACTTAGGAAAACCTTTCCAGGCGTAAGGAAAATGCTCAGCAGAGCCATATTAAGGGTAGACTTGGGTAACCTGAAATTGCCCTGCACTTCCAGGGTTCCTGCCAAATCCTTGGCCTCCTGTTGGAATTGCCTGGGAGCATGAGAACTCATTCCGTGAGTCCAGTCTGATCTTACCATCCTTGAAGGCTCATGGCTGTGATGCCAGGGATCGGGTCGCCTGAAGTACACACCTAGCCCCTGGGTCTTGCACAGAAGGTTTAGGAACCATTCTGCAGTCACAGAATGAGTCCATGTTTCAGGAGTTAGTTTGAAATCCCGGCTGGGTCGCCCCACCAGGTGGGCAGGCTGTGAAGGTTGTAGCACCTGAGCGTGCTGACACAGCATGTCCCCTCTTCCCCAGCCCCTCCTCCACACGGGGACATCTCAGACTCGGGCACAACCCTGCGTGTGCCCTCGGGCCCCTCCTTTCCGCTGGATTTTAGTCTCTAGCCAGCCATCTGCACTCTCCCCTCTCCCAGAGATGAGAAGCTCTCCCTCAGTCAGTGACCGGGTCCTGCCTGAGCGCTGGCTGTGTGCCAGTGCCCTCTTGCTCCCCTTCAGTCTCACCACCAGGGCGTCGCTGCTAGGACTTAGACTCCCCCGGCTCAAACCTTTTGGACCCCCAGCCTCTTGACCTCTGTGGTTGCCACCTGCCATAGTCCGCCCTTGTGTGCTGACCCCCACCTCACCCCAGTTCCTTCCCCACTTCCTGCTCACATGACTGTCCCTTTCTCTGCAGCTTGGCACCCACCCCCACTGCCCGCGGAAGCTTGCTCCCTCTGTCAGTGATCCCGTGACTCTTCTTTTGCCTAATCTAATGCTCCTTTCTCTGCTTTGGTTTCTTTTTCTTCCTTCCTTCCTTTCATGGGTTGGATCACCCACTTCTTGGAATTCTGTCTTCTCTGGCTTCAGTGATGCCTCACTGTTCCTCTTGGGTTCATTTCCTCCCCCTCCGATAATTCCTACGTCCTTTGGGGGATCCCTTCTGCTCCTTAGCGTGCCAGCTGTGACAGCCCTCAGCGCGTGACCTCAGCCCTTGACTCTACCTGCACGTACTCCTCCATGTGCGCTTCCATCTCCCTGACCTCTTCCATGACTTTTATGCTGATGGCCTCACTGGGGCCCTGCTCCCCTATTTCTTTGAGGGCCTTTCCGCTTGGATGTCTCACCATCAAAAGTTACCATGTCTGAATGGAAGCAGCCATCTCTCCCTGCCTTCCCCACCCCAGTCCCTTTATTAACTTCTGTTTGGATCAGGCCAGGCTCAAAGCCTTGGTGCCATCTTGGAGGGAGGTATGACCGGGTATGGTTCAGAGAGAACCACTGGAGTCAGGTGTCCCTAGTCCAAATCCCAGCTTGGCCACATGGCAGCTGTGTGACCTCAGGCAGGGCACTTTAACTTCTCTGCGCCTTGGTGCCCTTCACAGTTTTTTTTTTAAATGGACAAGATAATAGTTTCTTCCTCATAGGGTTATTAGATGAACTGAGATAATGTATATGAAGAATTGAGCACAGTGCCTGGCACCTGTGTAGCTCAGAGTAGTTCAGAGCCTCCTTGCATTTGCTGATGCTGTTCCCTCTGCTGGGGGCACCCCTCACTTCCTGTTTGGGTGACTCCCTCTGAGACGTCAGCCCTGAACCTAAGTTCCTCAGCTAAGTGAGATGCGGACTCTATCTGCCCTGGTCATCCTACATTCTCATCGCTGGCTCTCTCGCCCTTTCTGCCCACTGGCCATCAGCTCTTTGAAGGCCCGTGCTCTGAGAGGCTCACCCCCATGGCCACAGGACATGTCATGCATAGCCATAATGCCTTCGCATAGTAAGTGACGTGGCTTGGAATAACAGAGTATACGAAGTAATTTTATAATCTGTAGACCACACCTGGTCTGTTTATTCTCTCTCTGTAACCTCTAGTCCTGAATCAAATCAACTCTCATGTGCACTTAGTGATTGAAAGGGCTAGATGATAAATATTTCAGTCTTCACTAGCCATAGTTTCTGTTATAGCTACTCCGCTCGGCCACTGTAACTTGGAAGCATCCATAAATAATACACAAAGGAATGGGTGTGGCTATGCCCCAACAAAACTTTACAAAAACAGATGGCCAGGCCGTAGTTTGCCAACGCATACTCTAAATGAAACTCATTCCTATTGGGAATTAGCAAACACACTTCCCCCAGCTGGATTATTTGGGAGATTTTTGCTTTGGAGCCACCAGAAGAGCTGGTTTAGCTAATGACTATTTCTCGCTTCCAGATCCGGTCTCAGAAAGAAGAGTAGGAGAGCAGGACTCGGCACCAACCCAGGAGAAACCCACCTCGCCTGGAAGGGCTACTGAGAAAAAAGCGAAGGATGACAGTAGGCGGGTGGCTAGGAGTGCTCAGGACCTGAGCGATGTTTCCATGGATGAAGTGGGCATCCCACTCCGGGTACGGATACAGACCCATAAGTCCTACCTAGGCTTCCTCTTACGCCGGGGACATGCATACCCCCGAGTGCATGTGACCCTACTTGTGGCTGACGAAGGCTTCATGAGGAAATGCCGCAAAGACTGAGGCACCGCCCACTCTCCAAACCTGCTGAGGACCACAGAGACACTCAGAGTGCAGCAGCTTCCCCCCAAAGCATGTTAGGTGTTAATAAGTCTCATGAGGAAAGGGGTTTGGAGTTTAGGGGACTATGGGGGAAAAGCAGGGTGGAACATAGGCAGAGCGGGTTCTCTGCAGGAGAACCTCTGAGAAGCTTCGGGCCGATGCATGTTTAAGGGGAGAGAGAATGTTGTGGGCAGTGTTTTCCAGTCTCCCTTTTTTGTCCTGTGGAGCACACGCAGAAATTGTAGGTCTAGGCTTACAAAGCCCTGGGGAGTGTGGGGCTCAGGGTCCCTGTTGATGGGTTCAGGAAGAAGTTCCTCTGGGTGGGAGATACTCCCGTCAACCAGGGTGAACAAGAAGCTCTAAAGGAACCACAGAATGAATTCAGGCTTCCCCAGTTCTCCCCCTCCACACAGACGTGCCAGCCTCCTGCAGGCTCCGCGGAATTCAAGGGAAGCCTGCTTTTGAAACCAGATTAGGGTGAATCCCCTTGTTTTCCATGAACCCCTCCAAACACTAGCTGCAGTATGTTTCTCTACGGTCTCCATGTAACAAATGGACATTTTTTTTGTGTCCCTTTGGAGGAGGAGTAGAAACAGCAATGGGCTGAGCCTTGGAAGAACTGTTGTCTGGTCCTAAGTAATACTAAGTATATAAGAACAGTAGTAAGTATAAAGGGAGCTGTGATGGACAGTCATTGCCACCACCGTTTGGGGACTGCACAATCTCGTCATTTGCTCTGTCAGCCATCATTCACTCTACAAGGTGAACACAGATAGAATTCCCATTTTATAGATGAGGAAACAGTGACTCAGAGTGATTACAGTCCTTGCCCAGGATTGCACAACCTGTGGGTGATGGAACAGACTCCCTGACTCCGAAACCCACACCCCTAACCATCATGTGAGGCGGCCTTCCCACTCACCTTCTCACCAGCTCTGTGACCTTGGGCATCATTTTGACTTTTTTCCTCATCTGTAAAGTGGGAGTGAATATGCCTGATCTAACCACCCATCTGTACCCTTCCTTGTTTTATTTTGCTCTTAAAAACAGCCCAGCTTTGTGGTTAGGATGAGAATTCTCTGGCCCTCTCCAAGGTGACTACACTTCTACAGAATAACCTGAAATGGGTGGGGGCATGCAAATATTCTTTGCCTCTTATGTTTCTAGGAGGCTTTACTTCTGCTTAGTTGTCTCTCTAAAAAATGAAATTTTTAAAAATTGTATGAATGGACACATTTCAAGTGGATCTTTGTTTACTTTTTTCAAAATCCTTTTTGGCCAAATATTACTCTGCAGATTCAGGTCTGAATCTCTTGGTCTAGCTATTTTATTTTTAAGATTTTATTTATTTTATTTTAGAGAGAGTGTGTGTATTTGAGCAGTGGGAGGGGCAGAGGGAGAGGGAGGAGAGAAGCTGATTGTGGAGCCCGACATGGGGCTCGATCTCACGACCCTGAGATCATGACCTGAGCCGAAATCAAGAGCCAGACACTTAACCGACTGAGCCCCCCAGGCACCCCTTGGTTTGGCTGTTCTTTCTTAAAAGTTTTGCATTTTTAATGAAGATTTAAATGTATCACCGGGGCGCCTGGGGGGCTCAGTCGGTTAAGCGGCTGCCTTTGGCTGAGCCCACGATCCCAGCGTCCTGGGATTGAGCCTGAAATCGGGCTCCCTGCTCAGTGGGGAGCCACTTCTCCTTCTCCCTCTGCCTGCCACTCTCTTTCTCTGTCAAATAAATAAATAAAATCTTTAAAAAGCAAATGTGGGATCACCAAGATGTATAGAGTTACGTGAGTTTTGACCTCAGATGTTGTCACTTTCCATTATGATTTCATGATCATAGAAGTTCTGAAATGTGCTGACATTTCCATTTTATTTTACTGTTTTTCTTTAGAACACCGAGAGATCAAAAGACTGGTACAAGACCATGTTTAAACAGATCCACAAACTAAATAGAGGTACTGATTTTCATTTGTAGAAGTTATGCTGTGTTCATATGTTGACTATTGTGGTGAGGACTTAAACTTGCTTTGCTAGGATGTCAGAAGACTGGGCCCTATGCTCACGTCATTGGGCACCAGCCTGCCTGAGCCCAGCCATACGCCTGCAGAGCAGAGCAGGGAGGGAACGCTTGTGCTCTGCCTCATATGTGGGATTTGAGGTCAGCTCTCAAATCCTCCCTCTCAGAGGTTATGGGATGCAGCAGGTTGAGCCCAGCACTCCACCTATGCTCCAGCATCTGCCTGCCCGGGATGTGAGCAGCTCTGACTCCCACCTGCTTCCAGCTTTAGGTGCAGCCCCCCGTGTCAGCCCATGACTGCCTTGTAGGCAGAGCAAGTTGAGAAAGCCCTGAACTGGGAGTGGAGAAAACTGGTCTCACCTGGATTTAGTCCCCTAAGCACTCATGTGACTTTGGGCCAGTCACATACCTCTCTGCATTCAACCCACTTCCATTCCTCCAAGGGATGTTGCAGGGTCCAAAAGAGAGCAAATTCTGCCTTAGGAAGTAGAGTGCATGGTGCACCTGTAAGGTGGTGTTAAAATGAAAAATAATCTGCTGCAACTGGGAGCCAGCACTTGGCAGGTTAGCCCTGAGAGTCAGTCAAGAGCTGACACACCAAAAGCCCGCTCAAGCTTGAAGAGAAGTGCTTCTGAATCAGAGACCACTGGGCTATCAGCAGGTGATCCAGCATGGTGGGAGAACCCCAGGCCAGCGCTCAGGTAGCTCATGACCCCACCAGCTCCCATCTGCCTGTGCTGCCAGTCAGCTGACGGGGATGCAGCTGCACCATGGGAAGGGTACCACTCCTCCCATGGGTAGAGCATCCTGTTGTTCCCTGGGGCCAAATCCAGTCTGGCCGCCTAGCACAGATGACACATGAGGGCAAAGAAAAAGCATTCTGGTCGGTGTTGGCCTAAGCCGCAAATAACCGGTCTTTCTGATTAGCTGCAGATGCCAACTAACATCATTGTTAATGAGCTCTTACAACGTTCACAATGAACCTGGCTGTGCCTCTCTTCAAACTCTTTCAGAATACTGAGATGTTCAGTGTTTAGTGTTTCTAAACCAACAGTAAATCCGCTGTGGTTGGGTGGATGAGCTCAGTCATGGTGATGATGCCAAAGGCTGGGTCTCTGATTGGGTGATGTCAGTTCTGTTGGTCACTTCCTCAAGCTGATGTCCATCTCCCCCAGCACTCTGTGTCTCTCTCACCTTGAGACCTGGCTTTGGCAGCCCAAATGCCAAGCCACAGGTGCATATGTAAACAGTCTGTTATTCTGTCCCACGGGCAACATCACTTCTCTCCTGTTAGAGGGATTAACTCAATCCAAATTACAGGTTCCAAACAAAACCAGCTGCCCTAATGGTAGACAGAGATGTGTAAAAAATTAAGAATCCACTGGTTTATTTGGAAACTTGAAGCTTTGTGCTAAATCCTTCTCACTTACTAGAGCCTGTGTATATGTAATTCTTTGTCCAAAAGGAAAAATGATATTGTCTTTTTAGATGTGTCTCAGCAATTCAGGCAAAAGGACTGGATTTTTAAAAGCAATCTGAATTTCTTTCATATCACTAGTGAAGCTTAGTATGTTCCAGAATTCAAGGAGCCTGAACTGTGTGTGGATCCCTATTCGTTCATTCTCTCCATTTGTATCTTCCTCTACTCTCTCTCCCAAACTTCTTCCTCTGCCTAGACACTCCTGAAGAAAACCCTTATTTCCCTACGTACCAATTCCCTGAACTTCCTGAAATCCAGCAAAATTCTGAAGGTACCATAAACTTAGACAGTATATCTGTTGTCCTAGCCTTAAATTAATTCTTACAGTTCCATTCTAGGAATAAGATTTGGCTTTTAGATTTTGTTTTTATAGTCCTTTTTGGTTGGTGAAAATTTTATTTCACTCATTTGCATGATGTGCTGTATTAAAATAACTAAGGCCTTTCTAATTCATTAATCTTGTGTTAAGTGTGATGCCGTGTGCGTTAATAACACTAAAGTAGGTAATCTTTCAGAAGAATCAGTTGCGGGATTTGTCAGTTCCTTCACTTCATGGTGGGTAGTTTCAAAATCCACTGCTTTTCTCTGCTACAGAGGACAATCCTTACACTCCTACCTACCAGTTTCCAGCATCTACTCCTAGTCCTAAATCTGAAGGTAATTAAAGGAAAATCACATGCCTCTCTTTGTACTGGTGATGTTACTTTCTTCTTCACCTTGGGGTTTTTTCTGGTGGCTAATGGGCTGTCTCCCAAGCATTTGCTTCCCCCATCCTTGTGTTTTATGGTGGAGTCTCGCTCCTCGCTGACTGTATGACGAGTCTATCCGGATGGATTTTAGTACTGGTCCCTTGGAGTTTACACGATTAATGGGGTAACCAGTGTAGCTTAGTTATAATGCTTTGAACATTTGGGGCTCTGGGAACAGCTGCCAGTATTTGGGGTGGTCTCATGGTGCTGGTGGCTGGGCAGTGACGCGGGGAGGCAGTCGTGATGGCCGATGGGCAGCAGGTGGACACACCTGCTGTCAACAACAGACGAATTACCTAGTTTCTATATGTGCTATAACCCATCACTGGGCCCCTCCGGGATCTTCAGGGTATATCTCCTTGGTAGGGAATTCCCAAAGAGGTATCCAGGTATGAGGTCCATTCATGGTGGGAGATGATGTCTCTTGAAAATAAGGGTTTTGGCCAAGCTGGAAAATGTTTCATGAAATTGCTGGCTAGGAATTTGGACCTGCTGGGAAGGATGGTCACACTTGTATCTAAGAGCAAAAAATCTAGGTGTCGAAGAAGGTTCTAAAAGGTAAGTTAAAGGCACCATCCTGAGAACTACCCTAGTCCCAGGGATTATCTGATCTTTGGATGAGTGACCCAGAAAGAGGGACGTGGAAGAGGGTATACAAGAGGAAATTTCGTTAAATGCTCTTCTAGGATGAGATGTTGAGCTCTCTGAACTTATTCGATTAGTACTGAGCATTAGTACCATGCATTGTCCTTGGAACTGAAAATAGTACCGTGAATAAGATATATCCTCTGTTCTCAAAAGTGCATATCCAGCAGAGAGTTAGACAAGGCCCCTTCCTTGCTCTGTGTTCAGAGTGGTGGCAGTTGCAAGAGCGTGTGTCCAGAAGGCCAGAGGAAAGCTTGCTGGTGCAAAGGAGCTCCTCAGTATATATCTGGAGAATGTTGATGAGTGAGGCTTTGGACCATGTTACCATAGTTCTTTTTTAGAGGTGCAGCCCTGCCCCACCTCCTCGGTATTTCTCTGCTCTCATTAGCTCAGCAGACTGTCCTCCACAAGCCTTCTCGTCACTGGTAAAATCGTGCATTCACTCATTCATCAAACTCTTCCTGATTGCCTCTCATGTATGAAAGGACGTCCTGGGATGTATTAGATACAGTTTTAGTTAAAATACCAGATTCCATTTTGGTTCTCCCTTTGATGTTCTCATCGGTGGTTTCCAACCATTTCATATCTGGGTTTGGAAGAAAAGAAATCTCCCAAACAAACCCGGCTTCCAACTCGAAGCTAATGATTTCATTGTTACCAGTGACCACCTCACTTCCAACAAGAATCTGTCTGGTGTGCAGTAACCTAGTCTGTTTATCCTGGGGTGCTGATTCTAGCCAAAAGCATAGCTTAAGAAACAATTGACTGAGCTGAGTGAGGGAAACGTTTATTTTTTTAGGGTGATTTTGACTAAATGCGATTTTGGATTGGTGCTTCATCTGGACTTGAGAATCCAGCACCAGGCTCCCTTTTGGGGAAGATGACAAGTGCATGGCAAGCATGAAGGCATAGTGTCCCATAGGCAGAGGAAGGCCACCTGGAGAAGTCCTGTGGAGAAATACAGAGACTCCGTCAGACTGGAAGAATGCCATAGGCCTGCCGCGGGCAGTGCTGGCAGCTTCCATGGGCAGCCTGGCTGTTGGTCTGAAGATGGGGTTTCGCGGCCTCACACACACAGCTGCCACGTCATCAGCTGCCACGCCTAGCAACCCTGGCGAACAATGACGTCTGCCTTTTGGTACACATCAAGTCAGGCTCAAGAGGGAATTGGGGTGATTGGGCCTTGAGGCATAAACAGTAAGGGATGATATGGTAACCTATCACCTAGAATGTAGGAAGCAGACCTTAATATTTTTTATTTTCAAAGACCAAAAAGGATGAAATTGTCGTAAAGGATAAAAAGGGGGAAAAATTAGTTTGAACATAAAAGATTAATAATAACCAAGGTGATTAGGCTTTTAACACAAGTGTCTAAGAAGTCTTCTTCCCCGGAGATCTTTTAAAAATAGGGTGGATTTCATCTCACCCCTGCTCCTGCTGGAGATGACAGAGCCAGACATAGACCACAGATGTATTCAATCACATGAAGGCTTTTTACAAATGAGGGAAACGTTTGATCTAGATCACTTTAAAGAATCTTTTTTTTTTTTTTTTTTTTTTTTTTTTTTAAGTAATCAGAGATCCTCTGGCTTGTGGTTGTGATGTCTGTGAGCTTTGGTAGATCCCCCTCAGCCCCGTGCTTCTGCGCTCTGCACGCCCTTCTTAACCTGGGAAATATTTATGCCTTTCAAAGAAAGGTGTTAAGGACAAATTAACACCTAGCCATAGATTTTAATGAGCATTAAAAAATAGCCCGCTTTACTGAGAAATATGAGCTGTCATTCCAGAGTCTGTCCTCTGTGAGGAGACTGTTGTTGCTGCAGGTTCTTTTGTTTTGCTTGCACTCAGAATTTGAAACTAGAATTATTTGCAATAAACCTATCAAAACCTAGCCTAAGGGCCGCTTCCTCCGTCCAAATTCTAGTTGCATATACAGTATAAAAAAAAATATTTCTAAGTGTCTGAAAGCTGATTCTCCTGACTAGTAAAAGACTACGGGAAAGTTTGTTTATGCCGGCTTAGCAACCTTTTTTTCCCCCCAACTATAATGAAAAAGCAAACTTGTCCAGACTTTCAGAAGATAAACAGAATTATCATGTCTTAACCCATGAAGTTTAAAATGTACTTGAAAAGAAACCTGTAAACTCCCAAGAGGGAGCAGTCCCTTCTAATTCTTTTGTGATCTCTGAGACCACTGTGGGACAAGCGGATTGCTCTTTGTTTCATGAGGTAGTTGGGAGAGATTGGGGCGAGGGAACTGAGGAAGAGCAGAATGAATTCAGGGGACTGACTTCTTGAAATTTCACTATGTACCTCGGTCAGTAGAAAGCTTATCAAAAATAACTTACCAGAAATCCTTTGGGAATAACTTTCAAGTAAGGCTGAGCAAATGAGTATGACTTTCTTTTTTTTCTAACCTTCACTTGAAGCACACTCTCCTCCCCATCATTCCTTCCTCTGTGACCCAGAGCTGCTTGTCTATGAATTCCATTCTATTCTCACTCTTAAAGGCGGAGAGATGTCCTTCTGTAGTATCTGAGATGTCTGGTCAGAAAGATTGGGGGGTGGGGAGAGAGACCACTGACAGCAACCAGAGCCAGCCCCACCCACCACTGCACCCAGACGTGGGGGGGCTGCTAGGGTGGGTCTTGCAGACCCGCTGCTGCGGCCTCATCCCCTGCCTCCTGCTTTAGGAAATAGCAGCGTGGTGGCTCAGACCTCAGCAGCTCACAGGCATGATTCCATTAATAATAATAATAATATTAATAATAACAACAATAGCATAACCGCCACAGCGCCTGCTGCGACCACCGTTTATTGAGCCCTTACTGAACACAAGGCCTCACATGCTGAGTGCATCACAACTCGTACCTTGTCTCATCCTCGCAGGGACCCCACAGGGTAAGTCCTCATTTTGTCAATAAAGGGTGTAGGCTCAGGAAGGCTAAGTAATTTGTGCAAGATCACACAGTAAGTAACAGAACCAGGTTTTAAACACAGATATACAGGGCCCCCAAGCGTGGGCTCTTTCTCACTCTGTTCTACTGCTCTGCTGATTCCTTTACCTCTCCTGCTGCACGCTGTGTTCTTGGCTGACCCTCTCTGACCCCTAACTCCAGGCGCCAACGTCTCCCGGGATGGCATGTGGGGATATGCAGTTAGGAAACATCCCCAAGTGATTTGACACATGGCCAGGACTGAGAACCACTGGAATGGAGGAGACCACCCTTCCCACCCTCCAAGAAGGAGAAGATACTTGCCAGTGCAATCCAGGGGAATGGGAATATAGAATGGGGTGGAGGGAACTTCAGATTCAAAAGAGCTAGCCTTTCCGCTCTGAACGTGGCCAAATGATGTTGGCTCTCGACATGCTTTGTGTCCACAAAATGACCGTGCTTTTCAAATGACGCCTCCGAATCAGCACAAAACCAGGTATCTGGTGTGTTATTCCATGGCCTATCGCCTGTGAGAATACTTTTGGCCATGTCAGGGTCGAGGGCTGTCCTATCAGCCAAGGGGGAAGTCCCAGAGACCAGCCTTTCCTCTTGCTTTTGGATGCTCCTTCCACCAGTGTCAGGCCGATGGTGACCACTGCCACCTTCTGGTGAAGTGTCTCAAGGCATCCCCAGGGCGTGGTGACAGATCATGCCATAGTGGTCTGTCTCATGGACCTTTGTCCTCATTCCTAGATGAGGATGCGCCAGGACAAAGATTTGGGAGGCTGATTTCTCTCAGGCGCGTCTGTATTTGAGTTAAAGTAATCCTCTGCTGGCCTTACAGGCCTTTATTCTTTCTAAGAATAGCCTCATTTTGCCTGAGTTCAAGCAAGTAGTTCTATCGTGAAGATGCCTGGCCAGGCTCTGTGTGCCTCCTGTCCCCGCTGCAGCTCGCACTGCCCAGGGGAGGCGGGGCCCGGCTGCCCGCAGCGGTCCCTTTGCTCTCCTGAGGACAGCCGGGCAGGAGGGCTCCGCCCGGCAAGTGCACTCTTAGACCAGCCTGCGGGGTAGTTGCGAGAGCGTGCGGTTACACCCTCCACCTCCACGGGCCAGGGACGCTGCTGGAGGAGAGGACAGTGAGTCTCCTTCCAGCCCACTGGCCCTGCCCTTACTTCTTTCCTTTTCTGTCTAGTTCTCTTCTCCTTCAGACCCTTCTCTTTTTTTCCTGTATTTTTTTTCTATAGCTACTCTATACCCTTTGTGGATCTTTTTTTTTTTTTTTCCTCCTTCCTAATCCCTTAAAATTTGCCTTTAACCAGAACATAGGCGGCTTTGGGAATACCTCCCCGGGCTCCCTGGACTCTTCCTGGCCACCTTGCCCTGTTTCTCCTTTTGCTGATTCTTCCTCTCTGATCCCACCCAGACTTTGTCCCCACTTCTGCATACATCTTTTTCTTTGAATATTTTTGTTTGTGGGGTGAGTGTGTGTGTCTATCTTGACTCCTTTACCCTTTCTCTTCCGAAGTGTGTGGAATGAAGCAGAAGGAATTAATTTGAGCAGTAGAAAAAAGATTGTGTCAAAAATGAGCCCCTGGGGCGCCTGGGTGGCTCAGATGGTTAAGCGTCTGCCTTCGGCTCAGGTCACGATCCCAGGGTCCTGGGATCGAGTCCCGCATCGGGCTCCCTGCTTGGCGGGGAGCCTGCTTCTCCCTCTGCTTCTCTCCCTCTCTCTCTCCTCCTCTGTCTCTCATGAATAAATAAATAAAAAAAAAATCTTTAAATAAAAAAAAAAGAAGATATTTAAAAAAAAAAACCCTGATGTTAGAAAAATGATTTTAAGTTTAAATGACTAAGAAATGCATAAAATTAAAATTTAATTGATAAAGGCCCATGATTATGTAAATACTGCTTTTTGTGCATCTCATTTTAGTCAGTTACATATTTTTTATAAAATAATCATTCTCAACCAGCACTTGTTCCCGTGTTTCTAAGATTGTTATAAATTCTCAAGAAAGAAACTCCCCAAATCCAGGAATAGTCTTTTTTAGAAGTTCGCTTAAAGTCACTGTGGTTGAAAGAGCAATTATGTGCTTCCTGGCAGTTTTAGGAGAGTAGCCGTCCCCAAATCGAGCCTCCAAGGATAGATTGCCAAAGCCTAGAGGGCAGTCGCTGATGTGTAAACATCGGAGCCCAGCAGGGGCCTTTGGGTTCCAGAAGTGGATTGTTCACCCTGAGTAAGTCCCGCTGAGCCTTAGAGCTTCCTGGAAGTCGCTGGCACCGGAAGTTCTGGGTGTCACTGCCAAGGCTCCAAGGGGCACCGTCAGCATGTGGCTTCACCATGAGCAGCAATCACAAGATCCCAGCTCAGCTGAGCCCCCTGAGGCACAGTTTTAAAGAACTTTTGGAGAAAACCATAAAGGCAGGATTTCAGACACAGACAATGTCTGTGTTCACAAACAGCTTGAAAAATGTTTCATTTACTGTGTCTTAGTTGTGCTTAAAAACATACACTCCATTGGCTAACTCTAGTGTGCAGAAATGCAGAAGGGTGATACGTGTACCCAGTTTTCCCATTCATTGGTATTTTTAACTTCATACCCATCTACCCCAGTGTGGACTTAGCCTCCCAGGAGAAGGGAGCAAGAGAAATAGCAAGTAGATGGAGTAGCAAGAGTGACTCAGTTTTACCCACTGTCCCTAGAAACCAGCAAAAAACTAGAAGTGGGTAACTCAGAAAACTTGCTTAGGGGGGCTCCTGGGTGGCTCAGTCGTTAAGTGTCTGCCATTTGGCTCAGGTCATGATCCCAGGGTCCTGGGATCGAGTCCCGCATCGGGTTCCCGGCTAGGCAGGGAGTCTGCTTCTCCCTCTGCCTCTCCCCCTGCTTGTGCTAACGCTTGCTCTCTCTCTCTAATAAATAAGTAAAATCTTAAAAAAAAAAAAAAAAAAAAAAAAAAAAAGGCGCCTGGGTGGCTCAGTCAGCTAAACGTCTGCCTTCGGCTCAGCTCATGATCTTGGGGTCCTGGGATCGAGTCCCGCATCGGGCTCCCTGCTCCGCGGGGAGCCTGCTTCTCCCTCTGCCCGCCACTCCCCCTGCTTGTGCTCGCTGTCTGTCAAATAAATAAATAAAATCTTTCAAAGAAAAAGAAAGAACTTGCTTCAGCCTCACCAGGGAGGGGATGATGCAGAAAAAGAGAGCAAAGGCTTCAAGGGCTGGAGGTCAGTCTGGCCAGCACCGGAGTGCACGACTTGAGTTTCAAAACAACACCCTCCCCTGCCTCTTCCACAATAAAAATCACCCGAGGAGAGGCACAGTTCCCCAGGACTGGGTAGATGAGGCAGGGCTGAGGAGTAGGGCAAAGCCCCCAGCCCTGTCACAGGGCTTAGGGGCAGTGCAGGGAGGGGAGGAGTCCGGACGACCTGGGGTCCATTCCTGCTCTGTCCTTTTCTCACTGTGAGGTGAAAGGCAAATTCTCTTAACTTCCCTGGGCCTCCTTTTCTTATCTGTGAGATGAGAGACGTACGTGCCTCCAGGAGTTTTCGCGAGGATCGACTGAGATGATGTGAGTAAACTACCAGCCACTGTTCGGCACTTAATGGAAGCCGCGATTGCTTTTATTCATAAGCAGAGGTAAAATTTTCTTGCATTAGATTTGTAAGACAAACATCAACAATCAAAGTAAATTTTGCATCCCCTGGGACCTGCCCTGATGGCTAGTGTTCAGTTGAATCCGTGGGACTTCAGTCTGCCGTCTTCAAAGGCAAACTGAAATCCACATATCGGACTCGGATGCCGTGGACACAGAAATGAAGAGCTTGCTCCCCCAGAGGGGCTCCTGCCCTGCGTTGGCCGTGGCTGGGTGACTTTGCTTTTTTGACCTCCGTCAAATAAGAAGTAGCTTTATTTTATTATTTTTTTTTTAAATTTTATTCATTTGACAGAGACACAGCGAGAGAGGGAACACAAGCAGGGGGAGTGGGGGAGGGAGAAGCAGGCTTCCCGCGGAGCAGGGAGCCCGATGCGGGGCTCAATCCCAGGACCCTGGGATCATGACCCGAGCCGAAGGCAGACGCTTAACAACTGAGCCACCCAGGTGCCCCAGGAATTAGCTTTATGAGCATTCAGTCATTCCAACATCTGTTGCCTTCACCCCTATTTTTTTCTCCTCCTACTTTTCAAAATACATAAATTATTTAACTCCCCAAACTGTGCTATTTTTTTTTCCATCTTATAAGAACTATTTCTCATTTCCTTCTAACAAATCTTCCAGATCTCTGCATAAGGAAGCTCTGGGGAGAAAAAATTGTTTAAAAAGAGCTTAGGCTGGGCGCCTGGGTGGCTCAGTTGGTTAAGCGACTGCCTTCGGCTCAGGTCATGATCCTGGAGTCCCGGGATCGAGTCCCGCATCGGGCTCCCTGCTCACCAGGGAGTCTGCTTCTCCCTCTGACCCAACCCCCATCTCATGTGCTTTCTCTCTTATTCTCTCTGTCTCTCAAATAAATAAATAAAATTTAAAAAAAAAGTCTGTTTCTCTTTAAAAAAATAAAATAAAATAAAATAAAAAGAACTTAGGCTTTAAACAGTTTTTTTTGAATATTTAAATGTCATGTTTCCCACATGAAAACATTGCTTCTTACCCCGGGGACTAGGTAACAGTTACAAACTAACCCTGACCTTACTGTCTACAGATAGGCTGTCATTCCATGATTCAGAGATACAGGGTTTTGAGCTAAAATGCTAGGCTGGATTTTAAGCACTACATACATTGGTTCCTAAGTAAGCTAATTTCTCATTTGGCAGCCACCGTTTTTCCAGTCAAATCTCTGCAGTCAGAGCTAACTTTTAGTTTTCTTTGACATCATGGCATTTTCAGCAGAATAATCAGAAGTTCTATTAAAAAACAAAAATAGGCAAGACAAAAATGCATTTTACCTCTTCTGCCCTATTTTCAGAAGTTAACGTAAATCACCTTGCACATTGCATGTATAGCGGGGCAAGTCTTGTTCAACTTTGATATCGACTAGTTCTTATCCTTGAAGCGGAAGGAGGGAGGGAGGGAAAGGTAACTTGGTACCTGATACCTTTCCTTTATTTGTTTGGGCTGGAGGGAGACCTGGAACAGATAAAAATAGGGAGAGGAGAGGAGGGACTAAGAAGGGCTGCCAGAAGGCATCTGGGTGGCTCAGTCTGTTGAGCGGCTCAGGTCATGATCCCAAGGTCCTGGGATCAAGTCCCACATGGGACTCTCTGCTCAGCGGGGAGTCTGCTTCTCCCTCTCCCTCTGCCGCTCCCCCTGCTTGTGCTCTCAGTCAGATAATAAAACATTTTAAAAAGGGAGGGGGCTGCCAGAGAAGCCGTCTTTGAATAATACTCAAAATAATAGCAGTGTTAGTTTCATTTATACTTCACAGAATATCCCAGCCTTTCTTGCTCTGAAACTTAGAATGATTTGCAGAGAGACAGGACTTGATTAACACTTAGTCAACATGTGACATTGGAGTCTTTGGCTTGTAATTGCAGGTTACTTCATGTTTTTTGTTAAAGCTGGTACCGATTTTAAGGGAAGGAGTTGGGTCTTCATTTCATCCTCAAGAATTCTGAATTCGGGTTGGCAAGGTACTAGAAAACGGGACAGGCTGACTGATGCAGCCTGACTCTTGTTGGAGAAGTGCTTTGGGGGGGATTATCACGGGCGTAGTGACTAAACATCCTGCATTCTCAGGACAGTTCCAATTTAAAAATCCGTTTTGGTAAGTGTCCGTGTGCTCTCGTTTTGAGTTCAGGGCAGCTACTTCCACGAGGGGCTCAGCTCTCATCTCGGTTCTGCAAGTGTCCGTGTCCCAGGGTTCTCTGTATTGTGGGACATGTACCTTGCCCTTGCAGAGCAAGCACACAAAACCATGGGTCTTGGTTGGTTCCAGAGTCACCGTTTAGACACTGAGCCCAGGCAGTACCTTTGCAGAGCAGACCTGTCAGCTTGTGCTGTGTCTCGAGGAAAGCAAGCTACTCAAGCAACTAGGTTGAGGTGGAATCAAAGCAAGAGACTAGGAGGGTCTTCTCAGCCTGTCTCCTTAGCCGCAGCTCCTCTTTGATGAAGGGTATTGTGTGTGGAACTGCAGCGTATAAAACAGGTCACAACCGCGGTGGGCAGCTGAAACCGCATCTTTGGGCCTCCCCCACCCCATCCAGTAATGGGCCTGGCGGACTATAGGGGACTCAGCAGGCTAGACCAGAGACTGTCAGCGTGAGTATTCGGGGACCTCTCTCCACCCATTTCCAGCCCAGGCTGGGGACCCTGTGTTCTCGCTTTGCTTGTGGAAATTGTCTTGAGGAGGATCTTTGACTATTTGTCCCCATGCTTCCTTGGTGTCAGGTGGCAGTCAGCCCCACCCCGGTGTCATGAGTGGACCTTCTGGACTGCAGGTCGGCAGATCCTGTTTGGTTGGGTGGGCTCTCAGATGGGGTCTGTGGTGGTGTAGCTTTTGGCACTGGGCCCCTCCTCTGTGTGTCAGGCTCCCAGTGTGGCTGGATGCTGGTATAGGACGGTGCAAGTGGGGGGACATGTCACTTGGTTCTCTTACCTCAGCCGGATTGACCCTGATTATGTTTTCTTTTGTTCACTAGATGATGATTCAGATCTGTACTCACCTCGGTACTCCTTTTCTGAAGACAGTAAGTGATGTAGAATTTTCTGCTTGCCGGGGAGGAACAGAGGGTGGTGGACGAGGGAAGACATTTTCCTGTTTTTGGTTTTCCTCAGTGTTTGCAAGTCTTTTGTACCCACTTTTCTTCTCCAGCAAAATCTCCCCTTTCTGTGCCTCGCTCAAAAAGTGAAATGAGCTACATCGACAGTGAGAAGGTGGTTAAGAGGTCGGCCACACTTCCCCTCCCAGCCCGCTCTTCCTCACTAAAATCAAGCCCAGAAAGGTAAGTGCTCCCTCACCCACAATCAGCTCTGAGAGTTAGGGCTCTCATCCCCAAGCTCCCACTGAAGGGCACTCCCTCTGCTGGTCAGGCAGCCTTAGAGGCAAGAGTCACACAAACCCAATTCTGAATCCCTGTGACTTGTCCTGAATCTCAGTGTCCTCATCTGTTAAATGGGGATACATTTTACGTTCATAGGAATGTTGCGAGGATAAAACGAGATAATGCATATAACATTTCTAGTAGTTCCTGGCTCACAGTATGGGCCTAGTGAATGTTGACTATAATTTTTTTTAAAGATTTTATTTATTTATTTGACAGAGAGAGACACAGCGAGAGAGGGAACACAAGCAGGGGGAGTGGGAGAGGGAGAAGCAGGCTTTCCACGGAGCAGGGAGCCCGGTGCAGGCTGTGCAGGGCTCGATCCCAGGACCCTGGGACCATGACCTGAGCCGAAAGCAGACCTTAACGACTGAGCCACCCAGGCGCCCCAAATGTTGGCTATAATGATCATGACTTTACCCTTCTCACAAGAGAAATCTTAACTGTTTAAAATTTGTCATGTGTTTTCATACTCTTTGTGCATTCTGAAAGGGTCATACCAGAGAATATGACTTTAAAATGAAGCCACACTTACTTTTTTTAAAGACTTTATTTATTTGAGAGAGAGAGAGAGAGAGAGAGAGAACACACACACATGCATAAGCGAGCAGGGGGAGGGCCAGAGGGAGAGAATCGCAAGCAGACTCTGTACTGAGCACAATGCCCAATGCAGGGCTTGAGCTCAAAAACGATCCTGAGATCATGACCTGAGCCAAAATCAAGATGACTGACCCACCCAGGCACCCCAAAGCCACACTTATTAATAATTATGCAATGTGTATCATTGAAAGATAAGGCTTGGGGTGGTCCTAGTGATGGTGTTAATCATCTCCTGATGGCTGTGCTGAATGACCCACTTTTCTCGATTGAGTTCTTATTCCCGATGGAGCAAACTTTTTATGCCATCTGGACTGGTGTCCCATGCATCTTCAGGCTCCTTCTTTCACCACTTCCCAACAAGGCTCTGACCAAACTAAATTATTTTTTTCCCTCTAAATACACACTCAGTTTCACCCCTCCATACCTTTTCCATCTTCATAGACAAAGGAGTGGCTGCGTCCCACACATACACAAGTGGCATCTGCCTGAGGGTTTTGATAATTAATTTGAAAGAAAGGCTGGGTATACCCTTAAGTCTTTGTGGGTACACACTCAAGTGCATTCATCAAGCATCTGCTGGGTACATTCTGTGCGCAGATTGAACCAGATGCTATGGGGGAATATAAGCATATATAAGTCACTGTCCCTGCCTTTGAGAGGTTTGTAGCTTTGCAGGAAAAAAGTAACTATAATCACAGTGCAAAATGCAATACTGTACATGCCTTAAAAATCTGTCAACAACTTCCAAGGGTTCACGTAACTTCTGGAGCCCATTGCTGGCTCAGGTTAAGTATCTGTACCCAAGGCTGTGATTTGGGTGACTCCTGGGGCAGGGTGTGGAATAGGGAAGAACGTGGTTATTAATTGCAAATCACATTTATTCGGTGCTTACACCATGGGCCTGGTGCTCTGCTAAGTGATTTGCATGCACTGTCTCATTTAATCCCTCCAGTATCCCCATTTTTCAGATGAGGAAACTAAAGTAGCCGTGGGTGAGGTGTTTGGCTCAGCTCGCCTGGCTAGCGAGTGCTGTAGCAGGGACTGGAACCACGGGCTCCAGGACCTTCGTTCTCTCCCACTGCACTAGCAGGAGTGGGAAGCACAGGCATGTTTGGGGAATGATGAGCTCCTGAGAGGAAAGCAAGCTCTGCTGCCGCTGTTCCCCACCCTTCTCCTCGTTCTCTGCGCATCCGGCGCCCAGTTTTGAGCACGGGACACCTCAAGCCTTTTGTGAAGCCAACACAGAGATGTAACTAGTTATTTTGAGAAGGAAACCAGCTCAACTAAATGCTTCGCACAGAGTCCAATTTTATGCTTCCGATACAAAAATTCCTTGATTAGACTGCAGTCCACCAAAGTCAGACTGTGTCGGATGCCAATTTTCATGAACATAGCTCTAATAGGATTTTCTTTCTCCAGAAACGACTGGGAGCCCCCAGATAAGAAAGTGGATACAAGGAAATACCGTGCAGAGCCCAAAAGCATTTACGACTATCAGCCGGGCAAGTCTTCTGTTCTGACCAACGAAAAGATGGTAATGTGTATATTAAAGTTCTTTTGTCTCCCCTGCCATGTTCTTTAATCGGATGCATTGTGTGCTTGGATTATATTCTTTCTCCCCTGAGATAGACTCACTATGTTTCAAAGACAAATGAAAAAATGAAGTATTTTTACCCTTTTCATTTCTGCAGGTGTTTATAAAATGAGTCCTGAGAGTCTGCTTTGAAAGATGCCATATTGAGCTTTGTTGTTCTTTTTGTGCATGATTTGAACTAATTTAAAATGGTCTACTAATGAAAGATTGATTTTGCTGCTGTCTTTTTAAAAACGTCTAACCGTTAATTTATCAGGCTTACTACTAACTGGACTAAAGTCAGGTGTTTTTTTTTTTAGGTGACTCTTACTCGAACAGGCATAAATTTTGTAAAAGTTACGAGCACCTCATTAGAAGCTAAATAATATGTTGTTGTGACTTGGGAAGAAAAAACCCAGGCTGTTAGAATATGTCTTGTAGGTCTTCCTTTTCTGACAAGTGCACTATGGAGGACGAATTTCATATTCAGTCTGGTTTCTAATTCTCTACACATGTTCACATTGCCGAGCAAGTGCAAGTGGGGGAAATGGCATGTCTGGGCATAGAAGACCACCCTGGAAAAGCGGCTTCTTCTGTGAAACGGAAAAGAATTTTTGCAGACTGATTAGTTTCATATCTGCCCCTCACGCTTTCTTCTATTCACCCTTCATTAGGAAAGCTGGTTCAGAATTCAGATCACGGTTAAAGGGATTCTCCAAAGCTCTACAAATATTGCAGCCCTCCAGCCATCCCAGCAGGATGGAATTATCATGCTGGGGATTGGTTTTTATTAAAATGCGGTTACCACACTGAGAACAGATTAAGTAGGCCTCTGAAATGCAGGTTCAAATTATTTTCCCTCCACCTCTTCTGCTTTACATGTTTTAAGTAATAATTGATTTGACTTTTACTAAAATAAAAATGTGACATCTTTAAAAGCACAAAGGGAGAAAGTGATTTTAATTAGGAAGAAAGGTCAACAGTTCACAGAAATGCTTTAGGGTTGTCATTCTTTAGCATTTACTGTGCACCACAGTTATTTTAAGCAAAAAGTTCAGAAAGGAGCAGAGAATTTTGCCTCTGACTCCACCCTGCCCTGGGGGTTCTCTCCCTGTTAGAAGATCATACGCACCGAAGTTAGCCTTCCACACACAGGTGTGCCCAGAGTGACAGTCATGTGCTTGGGAACATTCCTGATACTTGAATAACAAGCCAGGGATGCACCATCACGTGTCCACACACTTAAATGATGTAGTCCTTTCTTTTTTGAAATTTTTTCCGTGCTGTTTTTGCCACGTGAACAGAAAAGTTGGAATGTGTCCATGTGGCTTGCCTTTTGGCATCCAGTATCTAGTTTGCCAGAATGTGAGGACACCTCCCACCCCCAACCACCACATACACACACACTTTTGTCTTGTCCTTAACTGTGGATGAGTATGCTCACTAATGACAGATATAGAATCTAAACTTGCTCTCAGAAATGCACAACTCCTTTTGAGGGGAAAAATGTTTTTCCCATTTGAAGTACTCCTGTCTGCTTCAGCCTGCCAACTGAAACAGCGACCTCGTGGGCACATCTATCCATTGTTTGCAGGAAGGGCTGGTGGTAGACTTGTAAAGGCTGCCAAAGAGCTTGTCTCATCCTTGGAGCAAACCCAAACCATCACAGGCAGAGGAAACCCTGTGCTACCTTCAGAATCCCCCACAGTAGGTTCACAGCCTTACAACCTCTTCAGCCATTTGGCAAACTCCTATGACGACGTTCTTCATAACTCCTGAGTCTCCCAACGTCATAGTCTGAGTCCATCGTCTTGTCCTTTGGCCTCGGGGTTAGAGATCCAGTGGTCAGGCCCTGCTTTGTCAGAAATGGCCTTTTTCTGGCTTTATCCCTTTTACGTTCCTCCAGAGTACCTTCCAGAACTTCAGCTCAATTCAACAGATAGATATAAAATCACTTTTATTTGCCAAGCCCTGGGTTAGAGGTTGGGGTCCCTGCTGCTCCCACAGGGACATATTGGGAAGGACAGACATTAAAATAGTAATTACAGACACGATACAGATTCAGATGTGTAAAACAAGGGGGTTTCTTCCCAGTGCACGGTCACTTTGAGTTCCTTCCTGGCTTTTCAAGTTTGTCTCTTACCCCTATTTTAGCTCCGGGTCCTCTGCCAACACAGAGGGTCTGCCTCCTTCTCAGGATTATGAGAAGGGGATGTTACCTACTGGACAGAGCACTGGACTCGGAATTGGAAGATCTGAGTTCAAATACTGACTGCCCTCAGCTATCTTGGGGCAAGTCCTTTAACTTTTCAGAGCCTCAGTGTTTTCACCTATAAAATAGAAGTATTGCTTGGCCTGCCAACGTTACTGAAGTACTGAGTATTGAAGTGAGTACTGAGTAGGATTGCATACTCACCGAAGAAGTATCCAATGAGAGGACCAAGTGCGGTAAAATGTATAAGGGAACTATATGAACGTTACCAAGTGCTGTGCACATGAACGTACCACATTCAGATTGTTTAATTAAAAATTGAAGCTAGTCTCTGGCTCCCATCCAAGAAGCAAAACCATCCTCAAGGAGAATCAGGCATTTTTCTGGCAGGTCATATGCCTTTTCCAAGGATTTGGCCGAGCTGGGGAAAATAGCCCACGGTAGCAGAGAACTCAGCCTGGCCTTGTGGAATCCACCCTGCCTGCCAGGACGGAGATCCTGCTCTGCGTCTAGAAGGACATTTCCTATTTGTCCGTTCCATAATGGGATCTACAGCCGAGTTATAAATGACAAAACCAAATGCAGATGTTAGTGCTGTGTGGTGTTAGCTCTTTCACTTTCTCCCCAGGCAACTGCTCTGGGCCCAAGCAGTTGACATGCCTCCTGATTCAGTTCTCAGCACAGTTGTTAGGCTTCAGAGTAAGAACAATTTGCAAGCAACCTTGGGCAATAAAATGGGCTCTAATTCTTTCAGGACTGAGTACCAGGACATTCAGGCCATTTCCTGAAAGAGTTGGTACATTTTATTTAAAACAACAACAACAAAAACCCAACCGATTCCCAGGGAGTGGTTATAAATAGTGTTCAAAGATAATAAACATGAAATAGGTTTCATGAAACTCCCATCATATGAGGATCTAGCACGTCCCAGAGCCTGAACTGTCCCTCCTGAAGAGTTGTGTCCTTATAGCTATTCTGCCTCAGTTCACTGAATAAATTAAGAATCCTTTTGGAATCCATTATTTTACATCATTTCAGAATCCAGTGAGAAGGAGCACACCCTCTCCTTCGAGATTCAGGCCCCTAAGTCCCTAAAGACAGCTGGAGATTTTAATCTGGGTGCAAGGGGGCAGATTCCGTTTCAGTAGACATTTCCCTCTGAGTCCAACTAACTTATATTCAATGCATGTCACGTAAAGAAAAGTTCTCTGCCGCGTCTTCCTCCTTTTAAAACAAAAGTAGAAATAACAGTGAAGACCCTTCAAAGGATTTTAGAAGAAGGGATTGGTCAGGGTCGCAAAGAAAGTTGACAGCCATTTCTCCAAACTGCAAAAGGCCTGTGAACAGAATGTGAAGAGAAACGTGCCCCCTAGGAGCTGCTCCGTGAAGCAGTGGCTTGGAAAATGTGGCCACAGGACCTGCCATGTGTCATTGCCCTGAGGGGAGTGGTGTTTCTTAGATACTATTTTCAATCTCGGTGCAAAATATACCTTTTCTATTTCATATTGTTGTCGGAAAGATCACCATATCTCTCTCATGTAGTGACTGCCAAGGTATTTTGAAATGTATCTACGTAGATGAAATTCATGACGTCATGAGCCCCTCATGCTTTTGTCTGCCGTGCACTTGTATCTCCAGTGTCTGAAGGGAAAACCTGATTTGCTTTCCAGGCATTCGTTTTCCAACTAATGATTTCCAGAAACACATGTGATTCCACAGAGCGAGGTGTTAAGACTTTATAAAATCTGACTCGATATGAAACCCCGTGGAATCAAATGATCAGTCTGTGAACTGCCTCTTAGAGTTGCATGAAGTTGAGATATCTGACTTAATTTTTGCAACGTAACCCAGAAGTTTTCTCCCCCCTGTTCTGTCGTCTGTCTTGTTCAGTTTTTCCCTCACTTTATTTTTCCCAGTTCTTTAACATTTATTTGTGAAAGCACAAAGTATATTCCGTCTGTGTTTCTCCCCCATGGATGCTCGTTTAAAATGTTTTTGCACTTGTGTCCTCTGTTCTTTACTTACACCATCTTTCACTGTACTGTGTATAGGACATGATTTCTCACCTACTCATGTGCCATTAAAGATGCAGTATTAACAAATTGACTTTTACAAAGTGTTGGTATCTGCATTTATTTGGAAACCCCTCAAGGCAGCTTTGCAAATAAGTACTAAAACTATACTAGCCAATAAAGATTATTTGCTCTACTCATCTGGCGTAGATGGCTAAATGTTTGGTGTGCTCACCAGGTTATTTGCTCCTCGCTAACGGTTCTTCCTAAAGAGGAAATACGGGCTTTCTCTTCTCCCCTGATACGGTTATTGAGAAATATGCCCATATTCCG
The DNA here is from genome assembly GCF_003265705.2 of Callorhinus ursinus. NCBI lineage: Eukaryota > Metazoa > Chordata > Mammalia > Carnivora > Otariidae > Callorhinus > Callorhinus ursinus. Next base: position 23,981,939 of record NW_027397082.1, read on the forward strand.
ATCTGTCGTGGAGGGCAGCGGTGCGGTGCAGAATTCTCCATCCGTGGCCCGTGTGCCTTCTGCCTCAGGGCTGAGGATGATTCACTCCCTGCCCCTGCCTCCGTTTCTCTGCTTTTCTAAACGCATCCCCTCCCGCCTGTTGTAGCTCCTTGTTTTTGCTGATGTCCGTAAAATGGATGATTGCTGCTGTTGGATTCAGTTCTGTATATTCCTGGGAACCACTGCATCTCTACTGGCCTGTTCCTATGTAACCTCTGCGTAATGTTATCCTTCTCTCTCTTCCATTTCCCTGTCACCAACCCCTATAGAGTCGGGATATAAGCCCAGAAGAGATAGATTTAAAGAATGAACCTTGGTATAAATTCTTTTCGGAATTGGAGTTTGGGAAACCGGTAAGTTTAATAGCTTCAGTGGTTATAGACACCTTTTTAATGCTGTTGGTGCATTGTTGCTGCTAAAGAATCAGATCTATTTGTAAGGAATGCAGGAAGTGGGGGGCAGCCATTTCAGTGGGCAATCGTGGGATTGTCTCTTCTCACTACAACCTGTAAGCTTTCCCGCGCTTTACTTCACCAAGAAAGGACAGTGAGCCCTGGAATTACTTCTTGCGAGAAAATCACAGAGAAACAAGACTAAATCATTGCACTAGAAACAAATATCACATATCTTGTAGCTGGCATTATTTTGTCCATTGGTTCAATTACTTAACCAGAGTCTTTATGGCAAACTGAAGATAAAGCAGGAAAATGCATTACACACTGAGAGGAGCAGCATTGTTACTGCTTTAAAAAGATCTAAGTACATATGCAAAGGAAGTGCCCCAAACAGCCTCTGTATGTAGATGTCATCCACGAATGCATCCCTGTTATAGGTGGCTTTGGAGAATGATTTCTATGAGTTAGTGTAATATTTCCCAAAAGTTGAAATGGGAGTTAGGCTGAATGCTATATTTACTAGAATTTCCCTGTGATGTCACTGAGTTGCCTTGGCACAAACTGATTTTTGGCACTTACAGGAGGATTTTCTTAGCCCTGCACCCAAAGGTGTATCACACAGAAGGGAGAGTTGAGTTCATTTTTCCACTGGAGAGGACTAGAAACTGACTTTAAACCTACCAGGCTGATCACAGAGCCGATTTAATGTACGCTGAGACTGAAATACTGTCCTTTGCTAACAAATATGGAATTATTTGCAATGACAGATTCAGTAAAACAAACGAATCACACTATACAGATTGTTTCATACCTTTCCCTAAAAGTTAGTATTTCAGATGAAACTAATGTAGTTATTTGGCAAAGGAGAAATGGCTAGAAATGTGTGGATTTTAAAGTCTTATTACAGCTGCAAAAAAGAATTTACAGGTGGAGGAAGTTAAGTGTATAAAGATAAGACATTTTGTTAGATGTTCGTGTGAAACTTTTTCATTAAGATGAAGACAAAGAGAAATGAAGCGGGTGCTGTGGAATTTCTAGTTTGATTCAGTAAGACTGAGCTTTGTTAGAAAGTTGAGGTGTCTTCTGAGTTAGGAGCACCTGACTTGCAAACTTCCTGCTGGTAGGAACGTTTTCCTCCTGAGCTGTCTTGAATGAACAGCGCCACCTAGTGACCAGTGCAGAGGGACGTGTCTAACCTGAAGTCTGCACCACCTTCTCTCCCCAGATCTGTGGTGCATACCTCATTTCTCTGTTCTCTCCCTTTTTCTTATTTACCATTCAGACATCAAAGAAGTCTACCTCAGGCAACCTTCTCCACACTCAAATATTGAACAATATCTTAACCCTTTTCTTTTTCTTAAAACTTGCTCAATTATCTCACAACAAAAGCTACTTTTGAATTGTGTGGTCCCCTCCCCCCTCTGCCAAACAAACAAAGTAAGACCATGACTGGTATATATAATAATAATGCTGTCCTTTCATCAGGGAAAGCAAAAAGCTATCAGCTTTAAATTATGTACAATAAAGAGTCCATGCCATTGATTTTGCAAAGCCTTCTCAGAATCCACACATTTCTAGCCATTTCTCCTTTGCCAAATAACTAATTTAGTTTCATCTGAAATATTAACTTTTAGGGAAAGATATGAAACAATCTTTATACTGTAATTCATTTGTTTTACTGAATCTGTCATTGCAAATAATTCCATATTTGTTAGCAAAGGACAGTATTTCAGTCCCAGCGTACATTAAATCGGCTCTGTGAACAGCCTGGTAGATTAAACACTGTTTCTGCTGGAAACCATGGTCTGAGCACCGCACAACCAAATGCAAACAAATGTTGAGAACACAGTCCATTTGTGTAGTGGGACCTTCTAGAATTGGTGTCCCTACTCTGTTGTTCTAACTGCCTCTTAATTATTTAAATACTTAATGGTGCTTTTCCAAGATGCCATTTCCTCTGAGCCATGATGTTCCTTGCAGAGACCTTAGAGTCCTTCTTAAATGAGACTATTTGAGTGGGTCTTTTAAAGTAGTAAAAGATAATACTGTGGAAGACTTGCCCAGATAACTTAATCAGTGCCCATATCCTGAGGAACAGTGTCAAGATGAAACGTTCCTCATGGTCAGAAGCATCCTAAGGGTGAGCTTATCATCCGGTTGAACCAATTTGATGACTGCCTCTTACGGCCAGAGTTGGGGAAGAAGGTGTGGTAGGGAGAAATTTTTTCTTCATTTCTGTCCTACCATCATCACTCTGGGCTATAATAAAAATAAGAGAGATAAATCAAAGTGGTGTAAACCACAGAAATTGTTTTGGAAGGTTTTTCAGTCATTCAGAAGCAGAATGAAATTAAAACTCCTACCGAATCACGTGGATCATCATTTTTATTTATTCTTTATTCCACACCAACTCAGGACCCACTTCCCCCAAGTGAAGCCTGCCAGAACTTGGACACTAGACATTTACCCTGAACTCCTTTCTTCCTCAACTCTTGCACTTAAAGCCCACCACCCAGAATGAGCTGAAATTGCAGCACGATCCTGGCTGTAGTGCATTTTAGCTCCGATATGTTGTTGTAGAATATCAAATAATTCAAGACTCCCAGGATCATTTTTGGAAGGATTTAAAACCAATTTAATTTGTAAGCACTGTCTTATTTTTTTGCAGTAAAGAAAGAAATGAGTAGGTATCCTAAGTGACTGTAAAAAAGTCTACTTCTCCCGGGGAAGAGTTCAAGTGTAGTAAGCGCTTAAAGATGAATGGTAATTGTTAATAGCACTATTTTACAAATTGCCGAGTATACATATACAGAGATCGCATTACTGACCCATAATCCCTGTCAGTGATGAAAGTCCCTTGGATTCAGATTGCAGATTCATTACTAAGTCCCTTGGATTCAAATTGCAGATTCATTACTAAGAGTCTGGATGTTATTTCCCCCCCTGTAATTTCTGCAGAAATCCATGTGATTTCTAGAAGTAAGCTCAAGGCAGAATGTCACAATGTAAACCAGTTTGAATGCTTGCATAGAGTTACAATGATATTTGCACAAAATTCCAGGAGCTACTAATGATCTCATCTTTTTCAGGGGTCATCGTATAAGACATTTCAGGTCTAAATAGACAGAACAAGAAGGTCTAGTTGGTGGGGGAGAGGTTCAAGAATTACAGGAAGCTTGTAACTTCCAGACGTCCTACTCTCCGAACCCTTCCCTTGTTAAATTCACAGTTCTCCTGGCAGTTTTAGGAATGCAGCTCTCATCCTAACTTAAGAGTTAAAGGAGAAAAACATAACACTACAGTCCCGCTGCTCAAATTCAAATTATAAACCGTTCTCTAAAGCAGGCGGAAGGGATGACTATTCCACCAGCAGTATTATCAAAGTCTGGTTAAGCTGTAAACAGAGATTTAAGTGTTGTCTAGTGGAATTATCTAGTTACACAGTGCACTTATTGAACACCCATTTTGTACCTGGATCTCATTGCCACAAACCACAGAAAGCACATTTTGGTTGATTTGCCCTCCCCTGGCCAAATCTCCCAAGTCACACGTTTATTAAACATGATGAATTTTGCCTTGGAGTAGACTGCTTCAAAAATATAGAATCTCGGTGTCAATCTTAGTTTGAAAACAACAGTGAGGATGTATGTCAACTATGCTTCAGTTAAAAAAAAAGAACAATGAGGAATCTTAAAGTTTTGATTTTTGTTCAAATTGGTGTTAATGCTTTTTTTTCCTTCTGTTTTCTTTTTTTACTTTTTCAATGTTTAGAATCCAACAATGACTTACTCTTGAGACGTAGACATAGAAACTTCCCAGTTAATGTTTCCAGCTCCTAAATTCTGCAGAATCCCTCCCTGGGCAGCCTCCTCAGGAGGCCGAGTGCCCACTCCCTGTGCTTTGAGTTCACTTTTCCGTGTTGATACAGTTCTCCTAGCGTGCCCCTCTTTGTTTGAGCCAGTCTCCATGTTTGTCTTTATGTCTTTATGCTCATTTCTTCATTTCCTCCTCTGCTTCCCGTCAGCCTCCCAAAAAGATATGGGATTATACTCCTGGAGACTGCTCTATCCTTCCTAGAGAGGATAGAAAGGTAATTCTGCTGTGCCTCCTCCGTGGGCTGCGTGTGTGTTCTCTAGCCTGGTTAGTGTGAGTGTGTTGTGGGTTTTTTTCTTTTTTTCCTTTTATTTTCTTAAATCACTTTTTTTTTTTAACTTGATAACTTGTTTTTTTTTTCTTTTGGCTTGATGATAAAGCTATTTAACAAAGTCTCTACGACTTCTACTAATGTTGAGAGGTTTTTAAAGCAATGCCTTATTCTCCTGACATATCCTTTTTGTCACAGTCACTATACTCTGAAAAGAGAAAAAAATAGGTCTCTCATGAAAGGTAGGTTTCCGTGGTATTTGTAGTTCTCTCTAGCAAGTAGAATAGACTTTTGAAGCTCTGATGACTTCAGGATTTATATTTTCTCTGCCTAATGTTGCATTCTCTGTTTTCACGTCTTCACCTGATTTCTAGTGAGCTCTTGTGTTCGGTCATGCCATCTTTGCCTTATTAAAGCCCTAGCACTGAACAAATTCATTTTTCAAACTGAACTTTCCATTCTTTCTGCCTGTCCTCTAAACTAAAACCTTCTTTCCCATCTTTTCTTTCTTGAACCAGACTAATCTAGAAAAAGATCTCAACCTCTGCCCAGCAGAGTTAGAGGCACACTTAGGAAACACGGAGACGCTTAATAAAGCACCCAGTGCAAACCTGTCCCAGGTATTTCCTAGTTTTTCTCACGCTGTCGGTTTCTCTTCCAGCTTGGTTTTGTTTTCTTCTCTGCTCTCGGGTTTCGATGTAGTCGAGGCAATGAATGATTATGCTGGGTCTTTATAAGCTGCATGGCTTTCTGACTCCTATTTTCAATTCCTCTCCCCGCCTCCCCAAGCAAATTTTTGCTTGGATTTCTTTTGAGCTTGGCATCTTCCTTAAAGGGAGTTTTTCAAATATATGCAGGGTAGCTGTTGATTTAAACGACGCCACCCCCTTGTCATTCTGTTTCTCTGCTTTCGGGAGGGGACCGTTATAACTTCCTGTCCTTTGCCTCCGTATACCTGCTCCAGATTTTCCGGGAGCCATTTTTGGGGGCAATTCCCTTGTCTTTTTTTTTTTTTTTTTGCAGCCCTGGGAGATACCAACCTCAGAGATCACTTTCAGAAACACAGTGGCAGTGATTTGAGTGCGTCTTACATGCATGGCATGTACTGGCAAAGTAGTTGTATTTGTCATTTAAAGGGTCAGAAAGTTCCCTCAATGAAAAAATGTACTCCAGAGACCAGACAGTCTGGCCACAAACAAGCATTTGAAACTCAACCTGTATTGACATTTTTAGAGGGGGCTATGTCAAAATGTGGCTTATTGAAGGCTATGTCAGAGAGAGAGTCCAAAGTAAACAGGTTCCCAAGGGGAAGAAAAATACCAAGTATTTGGAGAACCACCCCCCAGGGCTCCCTGACAAAACAAAAAGGACTCTTACAAGGAAAGGGTATCTTTACAGAAAATAAAAAAGGCAGGCAGACACTGCTGAAGAGGCTAGGAAGGTCCACAGACTGTGGCAGGAAAAGTGGAAAATGCTATGGATCATGTTCTATTTAAGCAGAACTAAGACAAGGAGGGTCAGACCTCCAGCATGAGCAACTCAGGTTATGAAAAGTCTTGAGTGCTGGACCCTCAAGCCAGGGAAGGAGTGAAGAACCAGGGGGTTACGGGCAGCAGCCAAGGTGGGCTGAGATAAGGTCAGATGCTGAGGAACTGCAGGCCGATCAAGGAAGCTGGGGTTCCAGCCCCTCTTCAGAACTTTGGGGAGGCATGAAGTTGAGCCATGGTGCACACAGTCAAAGCAGATAGGTCGTGGAGCAGGGTAAGGGGATGCTCAGTTTGAACCAGGGCAGAGACTGGAACCAGCTATAGCCACTGTGGGATGGAAGGTCTGAGCTAGTTCAAGAGTGAGAACTAATGGCAGGTAAGTCCTAAAGTGCTCCGGGGTAGGACCGGAGTGCTAAGATTATAGGTCATAAAATGAGTCAGGGGTCCCTTTTCAAAGTAGTCTAATAAGAGCAGCCCTGTAACACATGCAAGGATGGAGGGACAGCTGGAGAATTACTGAACTCACTGAGGCCTCCCTGAGGTCAGAGACAGCTTCCGGTACCTGAACCCCTGCCCAGGCCAAGGTGGGCACCAAGAAGGGTCTGATGCATGAATGAGTCATCTTCACATTGGTTCAGTTACGTGTTCCCCATGAGTCCCTAATAGGTATGGGACATGCTGAGAGAGGCTCTAAATCCAGCAAAAATGATGAAATTTGCCTTCAGGAACATGACCATTTAGGCACACTCATAAATAAAAGATCTCCAACAGTACACAGCAGTGCCTGCGAAGAGCTAAAAGAATGGTATGGGCTCTAAGTGCCAGGAGGAAGGATGATCTTGTGGAACAGGAGGGAAGACTTTTCAGGGGAGTTGGCCGGGACCTTAAAGGCTGGGTGCAGTGTAGGTACGTGGTAGAAATAGGGGGCATCCATGTGAGGCACAAAAGGAGCACAGAAGTGATCGTGTTTAGCATGTATTCAAGGAATAAAGTAGAAGATTCAGCTATAATAGAAAATTGGGGGTGGTAGTAGTGATGGGTAGGTGTAGGAAAGGGGGTTGACCCTGGATTATAGAGGCTCAGAAATACAGTTAGGAGATGATTTTGTGCACAGCCCAATGATGTGGTTCAGGAGTTGTTTTAGGAAGGCTGGCATCCTCACTCTAGAGAGGCTGGGTTGAAAGGAGAACCTCCAGCTGGAGGTGCAGAGGGCAGGGAGGCTAGTGTGGTGGTCCAGGCATGGAGTGAGGAGAGCCCACACTCCAGTGGCATCAGCAGGAAGGTGGGGAGGGTTGGTGTGAGAGTGCTCAGAGAGGAAATTGCAATGGGACATTTTTAACTAATTGGTGTGAAGAACAAAGAATTGGGGGATGGAATAGGGACAGAAACAACTCTAGGGTTTTGGCCAGGAAGCTGGAAGCTGAGGACATCAGTATGTCACCTAAGAAAGATGGGGAGAAAATCCGTGGAGAGGTAAGATGGAGCTAGTTTTAGGTGATTCATTCTTGAAGAATTGGCTGGGTGTCACCTAGGGCATATCCAGTAGGCAGCTGGAAATATAAGACTATGTCTCCTAAGAGAGGAAGGGGCCTACAAAGTCGGTTGGAGTCACCTGAAGAGAAATGAAGGCTGAAGTCCTAGGAGCAGATGAAAGATTGAAGGACAGGAAGGACGAGAGCAGTAGCTCCCCACTGGGGTGTTGGATGACATGGAGCAGGGGAAGAAGGGGAGGATCAGAGGGTGAATGGTTCAGAGAAGAAGGAGGAAAAGTGAGTAGTAGAACAAGAAGAGAAAGTATGACAACTACCTGGTGCTCCAGAGAGGTCCCCGAAAGTAGACTCTGAGGAAAGGTCAGTGGATTTGATGACCCGGAGGTTTCTAAAAACTTTAGAGGTTGCTGGGAGCTAGAGAGTAGGGAAGCATCTGGGGATCCCCCAGGGGTACAGCACTGTTGAAAACGTGAATGTGGAAGGAAGGGGCGGGGGTTGTTCCCAGAGGACTCTGCAGGGTCACACAAAAGTTTTCCAAGATGGAGACCAGAGCATCATCCTCAAAGTGGATGAAGACCCAGAATAGGACAGGTGCCGAGGTGGGAGACGGGCCGGAGACAACAGGCAAGAGGGGTGCCTTCTCTGAGGAGTAATGGTGGGCAACTGGGAGTGGGGGAGGGTAGAGTCCTCATGCTAGGGCAAAGGCACCCTCCAAAGTGAGAGGACCCAGCAGGTTGAGGGTGGGTGTTCAGCAGGTAGAGGACCAAGTGGGTGAGCCCCGATAAAGGTTGCTTCCCCTCCCGTCCTCTCCTCCCCCTTGGACAATCTTCCTTTTCTTTCTCCTGCTGTTTCTCTCCTTTCCCCCAATATCTCTTTTCCAGATAGCATCTTTTCCTTGAAAGGATTATTATTAGAGATAGGAGTATCTTTTAAAAGTTAACCTTTTCATCGATTTATTCAACTACCACATTATTTTTTTAAAAATATATTGAGCCCTTTGCCTTTTTTTTCTCCAAGACAACAGAAACCTTAAACTACTTAATTATATTGCCTTTTCTCTGCATGTAGCTTTTGGTTGTTTTCTTTCTTTTGCATAATGGCCTGTCATTTTATAAAATGCTCCCCCTCTCCTAGGTTTTGTGAAACTGCATTTCTCCCCATTTCCACTTTCTAAATCTGGAGGGTGAACAAATGATCTAAATACAGTGTGGTCTTTTCATATGCATTTTTTGTATTTTCTGTACCTAAGGTGTTGAGTGACCCTCTCTCTGGAGGTGGCATCCGGGGTGCATGAAGGAGTCTCTGGTGGGCTTGGCCAGGGGCTCTGAGGACGGGGGATAAGCTGATGATGGCGATGTTTTGTCCATGTCACTAATGCATGTTGGCCAGATGGTGGGCTATCCACCTCGTGGATCTATATTTATATGAAAGCTAAGTCTAAGCTAAGGGGCCATTTTCCACCTCACCCAGAGAGCAAGAGCACCCACTGGCCCAGAAAGTGTCCAGCACTGAGACCTTTCCGGCCAAGGGCGCCATCTCCCAAAGGTCCTTGGCTACATCAGGAAAGGAAAGGGGCTGCTCTCTTTCCCCCTTGACTTGGAACATCTGATGCAAAATCAATGATCTACATTCTTTTCTTTTCTTTCTTTTTTTGACATTTACAGAGCTCGGCAGTCAGCCCCAGCCCGGAAATTTCTTCAGAGCTTCCTGGATAGTAAGTTGCCACCACATACGTGGCTTGATGTATTAATGTCAAAGATGGGAAGAGGCTTGTGTTTCGGATCCGAGTATGTTTTATTTGTATCAGTCTCGTGGCTTTAGTGATAAGGAGCAATTTAATCATCGTCCTCAAATTATTTTTCTTCTGTTTTCTCCTCCTCCTCCAAATTAATTTTGTGATGACTCCTATTACCTTTGAGAAGCTTTTTCCTGTGTTGGCATCTTTACCTTTAGAATGTGAGTTTGTCTGAGTTTGGAATCCAAGCTCACCTCATTTGCTGGTTCTTGGAGGCGATGTGTGACTGAGACAGGCTGCACTGGGCATAAAGGTGGGGGGATGGTGGGGTTGGGTCCTCGGGTGGCACCTGTCACAGGGAAAGATGGAGCCAAGAGGGGGCTGACTTGACTGATGCTGAGAAATGTGGATTTATTTCCTTATACCAATCAGGATTCTGCCTGGGTGATAAGTGCACACTCCGTTCACTTCATGGAGTCACCACCAGCCTCTTTCCCCCTCTCCAGACCATCCTGAGCCCTGTACGGATTACTTTTCTCAGTACTTTGCCATGCGGCCATTATCCCAGCTGAAATGTCTTGGTGCTGTCCCCTACCCGTTTCCTACACGGTACATGGCGAGCTCTGAGCATGTATAAATTGGCCCTGAGCCTCCTTGTACCCAATTTAATGTTAAGGCCTCTTATGGCACTTCTGTGGCTGGGTACCTGAGTCATACTCATGTATTTTTATAACTGCTGATAAATTAGAAACTCCCTGAAGGCAAGGGCTGCCTCTCTGGGGTACCCGGTGCACCAGTGGAATTGGGTGCTTGTTCTGGTGGAAACAGATTCTCGTCACCATTGTATCTGTATCTGAGTCTTGGAAGTCTGATGAGGGACAAAGGCACCACTGTTGCCTGTTCCTTTGGGGTTGGGTACACCCACAATGAGCAAAACCCACCTCTTCAAATAGAAGCCTGGCTGGATCGGAATGCTGAGTTTATGGAATTTTTGGCAAATGTTGTGGTCACTTGGGAATATCCTACCTACCTTGCCAAAGAATGAATTCAACAAGAGTAGTTTCATTTGAAAGTCAGTCAGCTGGGATTAGGGTATTTCAGTGGAAAATTGGAAAAATCTTTTTTTTTTAAAGATGTTATTTATTTATTTATTTGACTGATAGAGAGCACATGCAAGGGGAGTGGCAGAAGCGGAGGGAGAAGGAGGCTCCCCGCTGAGCAAGGAGCCCAATGTGGGACTTGATCCCAGGACCCTGGGATCACGACCTGAGCTGAAGGCAGATGCTTAACTGATTGAGCCACCCACGCGCCCCCAAATTGGAAAAGTCTTAATTCTTTTAGTGACCAAATCTCTCACTAGATCCATTCTGTTCATTTTTTTCTATAAATATGTGTGTTAATGATTATGATTAATGTACCCCAGCTCAAGAAGAAATTGAGAAGATATATTAGAACAGCAGCTAGAAGGGAAGTTACCTGCCTTAGGAGACAGTCCGCCTTCGGAAAAGTCCAGGCATTAAGTCTTTGCCTACTGTGGGGTAGGTCATCAGGCCAGCAGTGTGACAGACATCAAAGCTCAGATTTAGCATCTTCCCGATCTCCCTCCACTCTGGGCTCTGAGGCTCATTCTCTTTAAAGAGCCAGTTGAACTGTGCCTTCAGCTGCAAGGGTGACAAGTCACAGGTCCTCTAGGTCCCCAGAGATGTGCTTTCAGAGATGAAGTACACCAGATGAACTTAGGCTACCTGCAGATAAAGGCCACAGCTCCAGGGGCGCCAGGGTGGCTCAGGTGGTTAAGTGTCTGCCTTCGGCTCAAGTCATGATCCCAGGGTCCTGGGATCGAGCCCCACATTGGGCTCCCTGCTCCATGGAGAGCCTGTTGCTCTCCCTGTTTGTGTGTGCTCGCTCGCTCGCTCTCTGACAAATAAATAAATAAGTAAATAAGGCCACAGCTCCCTGCAAACTCTCCTTGGTCCCTGAGGCCACCTATTTGTGTCACTTGGACAGTCCTGACTGCCCACTGATTGCTCCAGATCTCTCCCTGCCCCTACAATCCTGTTTTCAGGATGGCGCAGTGTTAACCCTTCTGCCTAGTCTCCCCCCTCACCCCCCTTTCCTTTCCCCGTCTCCTCAGAGTGCGCGGGACAGGAAAGGCTGCTTCCGGTGGCTGGCCGAGTGAATTCCTTAGTTCACTTGGTGAGTTCTTGCTGGATCTAGGGCCCATGCTCTGTATTATCATAGCATAAGATACAGTCCCTTAGAAGTTTTGGCAGCAAAAACACACCCCCCCAAAAATGTTGGTAAAATGAGAAGGCAAAGTGGCAAATGAAGGAAGGAGACCAAGGATTAAAAGTATTCAGGTTTGGGCCCCTGGGGGTGTAATCAGTCAATATAATAAGTTAATAAATATAATAAATAAGAATGAAAATCATAAATGTATTCAGAAGAGAAAGCAGTACCCATGGGCTGTCATAGTTAGGAATGCAGGTCTTGAATGAAATAATCCCAGTGACTTGCTGGACGTTTACTATGTGCCAGGCCCTGCGGTTAGCCATCGTATGTTCATTCCCTCATTCGGTCCTTTCACCTTTCATTCCAGGATCAATCCCCATTTTATAGGTGAGGAAACAGGTCCGTAAAGGCAGCGTGATGCCCATGATTCCACAGCTGGCACCTGGCAGAGCTGTAGCTGGAGGAGGGACATTGAAGTTCTAGGCCAGGGGATGGTGTTAGCGATAAGGTCTCGTCTGCACCGTCCCGATTCAGAATGGGGCAGGAAATTCACAGAAAGCATGCTACAGTTTACTGGTTTTGAGTGATTTAAAAAAACAGTGTAAGTAACTATGTATAATACCGTTAGCAGGATCGGAGAGGCCGAACACAAACTGCTTAAAAGAACAAATTGCTTTCAGCCATTCTGAGTATTTGTGGACCTAAAGATATTTGCTGGGTTAATTTATCAAGTGCTCTTATTTATGTCATTGAAATAGGTCTCCAAAGACCTCTGTGTTTCAGCCGTAGCCTGGCTCTCATGAACTACTTGGCAGAAATAAGTTTTATCCTCCTGCTATTCTTCTAGTTGGGGATTTTTCAGTAAGGCAGGCGGGGTTTTCTTGTTCAAACAAGGAAGTATGGTTTTTCAGTATTTGGAATTGGTGGGGAGCCTGACACCCAGGGAAGTGCACAGCAAATGTTTGCTGAATAAATGAATGAGCTTGTGAGTCTTAATTAACTAGCATCCAACATGCTCAGCACTGAGGTTGGCACCTTGCAGACTGAATCTGGCTCCTCTCACTGGATGGTTGGGAAGGACGTATTGAAGGAAAAAAACGTTGGCAAGACTGGACTTAACCCCAGGGATTGAAGGAGAAGACGCAGGAATGGCTCAGGTTCAAAAACATCGTAATTAAAAAAAAAAAAGAAAAAAGTGGTCACTGGAGAAGTGTGTTAAATCCATTTTCATATCTTGGACAGACTTGCAGTTTTAGAATTTTATTCATTATCATGATTACATATCACAATGTTAAAAGAATGTGGGTATAGAGAGGAAGAATTTTACCTGGAGTCCCAATATCCCAGTAGAACTACCAGTCCTTACTCTCAAAAAATATTTTTTTTTGCTTGCAATCACAGTGTCCAGTTTTGTATTTTATTTCCCTAGAGTTATCAGATCTTAAATCAGCCCTGAAGACTACTCATTTTCATCGTTGGCATTTCAGCTTGGATTAGCAATCATACATTTTATTGCCTAACCAAAGAGCTTTCCTCTATTTGGCCAGCAAGTGGCGCTCAAGAACAAGCTGATTTTTCCTCAAAAAACCCTTCTTTCTCTTAACCTAGGATCAAAACACAAATCATTACCTGAAGAACTAAATGAAACGTTAGAGACTCCACTGGGCCTTGAAAATGTAATTTTCATTTCTCAGAAATCTGCATGCGAGCATTTAATTTTATAGAATCATTTATTCTACTAATATTTATTGAAAAGCAGTGCTAGGCGCTAAGCATGCAAAGATTAATAAGATAAACCGCCTGCCCTCAAGGGGCTCAGAGTATAATGGGGACACAGACTTGTAAATCACAGTTAGAATCCAGTATGGTAAACGCAGTGACGGGACCCAGGAGAGAAGGAATGACAATCACATATTATAAATCTAAAAGATCATTTTCTTCCTGCAGTACAGAGGCTAAAGATGAAACTGCCCTCCCCAGATTTCCTAGACTTCTTTCCCCAAAGCCATGGTTTAAAGCAGTTACTTTTTTTTTTCCTTGCTGAAAACAACAAATGGTTTTGGACAGTGAATTCCATGAGGCTGGAATTTTTTGTCTGTTGTTTTCACTGTTGAAGCTCTACCAAGGAGAGTGATTCACACTTAATAGGTACTCAGTAAATATTTGAGTGAATAAAATGAGCAGTGGAATGACCTCGTGAGATCTTTTCTAGAAATATCATTGGCAGTGATTTGCAGAGATGACCAGAGCGAGTCGGGGCTGAAGAGGCAGGAGTGAGGGTGTGCTTACTGCAGAGGTGTAGGTGAGCAATGGTGAGGTGGTGGCCAGGGAGGTCGAGGGAAGGGACTGATGCACACTGCGTCAGGACAGGGAGTAAGCAGTACTTGGTGACTGGTTTGGCTTGGGGAGCAAGGAGAGGGAGAAAGGGGTTGATTCCCTGGGCTTTCTGGCTTGGGCCATGGGAGACAGGAACAGAGCTGGGTTTGGTTTGGGGCATGTGGAGTTTAAGATGCCTGAGGAATACCCAGGTGGAGGTGTCTAGAAGGCAGTTGAATGTATGCATCTGGACCTCAAAAGGAAGGTCTGTATAATAACAGATTTGAAGGTGGATTTCTTGGACAGTCTTATCATACCTATTGGTTTTACAGATGAAAGAACTTGAGCAACAAATTGTTTCTAAGTTTTTCAAACAGAGTAGGTTATCCTTAGCTGATGCGCATTGCTCGTTGGAGTCAGGCTGGAGTCCTCCAGAGCACATCTGGTTACAGGGTTGCAAACTGTTGACCCTAAGAGGATCACTCCATTCTCTCTCACTTTCTTCTTCCAGTGAGTGTGTTTTTGTTGAATCCCCTTGAAACTCGGCCCCCTTTGCATCTTAGCCAGAGGGCGAGTTGTCTGCCCTGTGTCCTCCAGCCTACTGTCTTTGACCTGGAAACTGGCTCAGCCCAGGCTGCTAAGAGCTGGGCTCCAGTGCTTAACTAGGCTTGTTCTGTTAACGGGGTCGTAGCTGCCAATGCTGATTGGGCTTTCTCATCAGCCCTGCTGCGTTTCTCATCCCATCTGATCTCTTTGAACATGGCAGAGACCCAGCAACACTGCGACCTTCGACAATTGCCTTCAGCACTCTGGTCCTCAGTTTCCCTTTGGTACAACGGGACAAATGGTATCTGTCTTTCCAACATTAGGAGATGTGATGGTGAGGATACATTTGAAAACATTGTTCCAGAGCTTGTAGATGTGTTTTTAACCAAGGAGGGCCTCAGTTGGGAAGTGTTGCCCATCTGGAAAAAGCATGTTGGCTTCAGTATCAGAAAGAAAACAGTTAGCTATAGCAAATCCATTCTGATAGATTTCCTGAGTGCTGGTTTGTCATTCTGGTGGGGAAGCAGGACGAAATGGTGATAATGGGTGGAATAAAGCCAGAAAGTAGAGTGGCTGAGGGCAGGAGGGGATTTCTGACAGGTTGTGAGGTAGGGGAGGTGTGAAATCAGGCAGCTGGGTGTGGCGAGAGTCATGACCAAATGACGTTAGGTGGAACCAGAGAAGACCGGCTTGGAGTTTCTAACCGAGGCTGAGGCAGTTCAAAGGACAGCAGGATGGAAGCCTCTGGCAGTCCCTCCCCAGTGCTGAGGGCGGTCTAGTGACCCCAAACCAGGGCGAACAGGGCCTAAGAGACTGTCCTCTCACCACTGCAGTTGGTTGGCAAGGCTAAAGGACACCTGTACATGGACCTTTTAGAAGTTGAGATTGTATAAAAAGGAGCAACGTGGGGTTAAACTGAAGGACAGAACCGGAAAATGCAACCAAAGTGAAGGCAGGCTCTGAAAGGGAAACTGAGAAGAGGGGCAGATTTATTTTTAATTACAAAATTAAAAGTTAAAGTCCGTTTAGATGAGCTTACATTGACTGAACTTGGCATATAGTGCCACAGCCTTGCAAGTCACCTTTCAGGGTCCTCCTACCCTCTGGCTGGGATTGATGCTTTTATCAATCAGAAGGTTGGGGGGACATCTTCAAGCACCCCTACAGGTAGAGCGAAAACTGTGTGGATGGCAGCCCTTGTCCCGAGGCCTCTGTCTGCAGGGTGGGAGTGGACACCCCCGGTCAGGAGCCAGGGCACCAGTAAGGCCGGCCAGCCTAGGCCTGGGCCATGCTAATTCCCTGTAGTCTCTCTCTTTCCACCGTTCTGAGGGCTCCATAGTCACTAACATCAGGAGCCTAAGTGAATGTGATGAAATTCTTATACTTACGGAAGAATTCTAAACACATTTCATGAATCAAAGCATTTCCTTAATCAGATCATGTGTGCCAATTTTACTTTCAGAAAATGTGACCTCGTATTCATTCAACAAATATTTATTGGGTATACTCATGGACCCTTTCGTGGGCCCCTGCAGATAAGGGCACGGCCTGGGGGGAAGAGGCTTGCCCCATCATGCCCCTTCTGGAGGTTTCTCCCCTCTGAGACACCCTGGCGGCTGCTGTGCCGACTGCGTTCAGTTACATGCTTTTATGGTCTCAGCTTTATGAGTTGGTTTTCTTTCCCCTTAAATTTTCAGTAATGTTCTTCTGTCTAGGCTGAGAAGAGGGGAAAATCATTTGATCCCCTGATGTAGGCCAGAGAGAATGAGGAGAAGGGACCGGGTCGGGGGGGGAACCCCAACCTCCCCTGAAGTAGAGGATGCAAAGCCCTGAAAGGCAGGGTGGGCACATGGGAAGGGGCTAGGAAGTGCTGGCTGCTGAGGGCTGGAAGTGGTACTATTGCTCAGGGAACTTCCCTCCCTGGGGGTGGACATATTGCCTGTTCTACCAGAGGCTCCTCCTCCTTTCCATTTCTGACTCCTGGACTCCGGGGCCTCTTGTGCTCCGGGGTACATTCACGGCAGGGCTCAAGCATCCCTGGGCCTCCCGCAGTGTGCACACCTGGGCTTTCGGGAGGCACTGCCTCCTCATTCGTGGGGAAATGCTCGGCTGGGGGTGCCGGGTGGTGCCCAACGATGCGGCTCAAGTTCCTGCTCTGCCGTTCCCCAGTCAGTGCCCTGATCTCTTGGTGCCTCCTTCCCTCGTCTAAAAATGGGGATAGTAGGGTTGTTTGTGAGCATTAAAGAAAGAAGGATCGTCAAGCCTCCCACATAGGACATCTCAGCACGTTTAGTAGAGTTGTTGCTGCCATTATCTGTGACCATGGCGACCGGGAGGCTATGTGAAATGTAGGAATAATCCCATCATGGAGGGATGGGGAGAGGGAAAGAGATTGGAAGATGTGTGATACAGCAAAGGAAGCCCAGAGTTCTGTGTCCAGTCTGGGGGCCCAGAATAGGTGGAGGTTCACTATTATAATTACTTAAGTTTTTATGTACACTTGATACTACTACTCATAAAATATTGGTATAGAGAAATTCTATCAAGCTATTTACATCTCCAGAGCTTAAAAAAAAAAAAAATCCATATTGATACCAGTAAACCGAATTCAGTTAGACCAAAAAGCAGCCAAGCAGAGGCCTGAGTACTTCTGTGGGAAGGAGGTCGTTCCCTTATCTGAGTATGTGTCTGTGTGTCTCTGTGTGTCAGTGGGTGAGGGCGTAGAAAACTGGGATTAGGAGAGGGAGGGGCTCAGTGAGTAAGTGCTCTTAATTTTTTCTGTGCCCCACCTCATTCCTAAAAGGATTTGTGGTAACTTGCAAAAAAATACCTAGAATTTCAACAAGATAAAAATAAATGAAAGATGTAAACGAGCCATGTTTATACTCCTATTACATGTATAAGGTTCTGACTAGGAATTTTGAAAGAAGCTGGTGTAACATGTGGCTAGGATGGTAACAGCATATAGAATCCCGGGTTCCACTTTCACTTGGTGGCTGATTTTCCTGGAGACCCAGGAGAACGGTTGACTTCAATGCTCCGTTAGCCAAAGTGCTTGTGAAGAATAATCCAGAAAAATAATCCAAGTGGTGAACTTGAAGTCACCAACTCTGGTAGGCGACCTGTCAGAGGCTCCACTCACGTCCTGGACTGTGTCATCTTGTGTGCACCTGCTGGGCCCTCAGCAGCCACCCACCCCTCCCCACCCCCTCCCAGCCTACCCTCCCCAGGCCGAGTTTCTCAGTTACTCTTTTAAAGCGCAGATGCAGTCATCTCAGCACTTTTGCTGTTTGGTCAGATTCCTGAGCATTTGGGGACCCCCCTGGGCTTGTCTTGTCCGAAGAACTCTAACTAAATAAGAATACCCTTTAGAAAGGACGGTGCTTGATTAGGATGCCAAAAAGTGTGCCTCTTGTCCTCAGGTGGTAATGTGCTTTTGAGAAAAATGTCAAACATTCTAAGTCCCGTTCTTTTTCTCTCTTCTCTCTTTTAAAATTACATTGTGTTTAGTATCTATTCTTCCAACTTCCACGCAGTGAAGAGGGAATCAGACGGGGCTCCCGGGGATCTCGCTAGTTTGGAGAACGAGAGGCAGATTTACAAAAGCGTCTTGGAAGGTGGAGACATCCCCCTCCAGGGCCTGAGTGGGCTCAAGCGACCCTCCAGCTCAGCCTCCACTAAAGGTAACTGGGTGAAGCCTGTGGGGCTCTGGCCCAGCTGCACGGTTTTCCACATGCCTCTCGCCCGTCCAGGCCCAGTGTCGGGGTGTCAGCAGCGGGTGACTTCCAGCTACTGGGATATCCTTTGCCTGGTGCAGGTCCATTTCCAGGCCTTTGAGCCCTCTGAGCCCCCTCCCCCAGTTTTTCACCGGCCATTTTTCTTTCTGGTATTATTTTCCCTTCCTTTGAACCCCAACCTTGCTCTCCCTAAAGCATCTCTCTCTTTTTTGTTCTGATTCCCTTTTCTTAGGACATAGCTGAGCCTTAACCCTTCGTAACTCTAGCAGGGTGGCCATTTTTCGTTGCATCTTTGCTCCTGCTTTGCAGTTCAGATTATTTTGCTTCCGGACATCGACTGGAAATTAAAACAAAACAAAAACAAAAACAAAAAAACCCTTATGACAAACGAGCATGTGACCTCTCCTTTTATTTTCTTTTTAAGCAGCTTTCAGCTTTAACCTAATGGGTCTGTTTATTTTATTCTGCATGCTTTCCAGTGGATCGTAAAGGTGGGAATGCTCACATGATTTCTTCATCTTCAGTTCCTAGCCGAACGGTTAGCACTAGCAATGCATTAGGCCCTGTGTGTAAGCACAAGAAACCCCTGTCCGCTGCAAAAGCCTGCATTTCGGAAATCCTTCCCTCCAAATTCAAACCCAGGCTCTCTGCTCCCAGCGCTCTTTTGCAGGAACAGAAGAGTGTCTTATTGCCGGCAGAAAAGGCTCAGAGCTGTGAGAAC
Source organism: Callorhinus ursinus (assembly GCF_003265705.2). Classification (NCBI taxonomy): domain Eukaryota; kingdom Metazoa; phylum Chordata; class Mammalia; order Carnivora; family Otariidae; genus Callorhinus; species Callorhinus ursinus. Next base: position 24,000,781 of record NW_027397082.1, read on the forward strand.
CTTTGTGTTTCATTGTCTTTGAATGAGTCCAAAAGAGGTCTCCCCCTCCGAGTAGGGGGGAGCATCGAGAACCTGCTCACGCGCTCCCGGCGGGAGTGGGACAGCAAGTCAAGCAGCACCGTGAGCCTCCAGGAGTGTGGCACCAGTGCCAGGCGGCCCTGCCCTCTCTCCAGAAAGGCCGGAATGCAGTTCACCATGTTCTACCGGGACATGCACCAGATCAACCGAGCCGGCCTCTTCCTGGGCTCCCTCTCCTCCTCGAGCGTGCGAGATCTTGCCTCCCACTTCGAAAGGAGCAGCCTGGCATTGGCCAGGGGCGAGCTGGGCCCCAGCCAGGAGGGCTCGGAGCACATCCCCAAGCACACCGTCTCCTCCCGCATCACAGCGTTTGAGCAGCTGATCCAGCGCTCCCGGTCCATGCCATCCCTGGACCTGTCCGGGAGGCTGAGCAAGTCCCCCACGCCTCTGCTATCCCGGAGTGGCCTGACCTCAGCCCGCTCGGCTGAATCCCTCCTGGAGTCAACCAAGCTCCGGCCCCGGGAGGTGGACAGGATGAACCCGGGGGGGCTCTATGCCGCCCCGACGTGTAGCAACATGGCCGAACCCACCTTGGGCTTGAGGGGCCTCGTGCCTTCTGAGCCCCTCTCTGCCTGCTCTGACGAGCTGGACCACTGTTCAAACATCTCCAGCGACAGCAGGGAGGGCAGCAGCAGCAGTGTCCACGGAGACTTTCCCAAGCACCGCCTCCCCAAGTGCAAGGGCACCTGCCCGGCCTCGTACACCCGCTTCACCACCATCCGGAAGCACGAGCAGCGGCAGACGTCCAGGCAGCCCGACTGGCGCCCAGATCTCAGGGGGGACAGGAGCACACTCCTCAGGAACATCTACCTAATGAGCCCCCTCCCTTTCCGGTTGAAAAAGCCCCTCCAATACCACCCCAGGCAGCCTCCCCCTGGTGACTTCTCAGCCCCCCTGGCCGGCCAGAAGCCAGACCTGCCCAGCCAGCCCCATCAGGACGAGACCCCCTCTGGGGGGAAGCCCTCGGTTCCCAGACGCCTGTCTTCCCGACACACCATGGCGAGGCTGAGCCGGATCTCGGAGCCCCCTCAGGGGAGACCCGCAGTCCCAGAGGACTGCCTGAGGGCCTTTCATAATGGCAACTCCATGCCGTACTCAGACCCTGGCCTGGACAGGAACAACAACCCACACAGTGAACTGGGAACATCCCTCGGAGGTGGCATTTGTGTATTTGCCCAGTCTCACCTCACCCGTCTCTCCACCTTGCTTGCTCTGTCCCCTCTTTCCGTGTGCCCTCGGTGCTCATTTTCTGGTCTGTCTTTTGTTTTCTGTTTGTTTTGCTTGGCAATTAATCATGGCTCGTAGTGGCTGCACTTCTTTAAAAACAAAGCCCCCCATGTCATTTAGACTAACCACCAAACTCTGTTTCGAAAGAAAAATTGGCCGTTTAGCTCAGCTGAGAAATTCGTCCATTTGAACTCTTGAACCCCTTGGAGTTCACGCCAATCCACAGTCACCCCGCGGTTTTTTGAGAGGCAGCCTCTCCCAGTGGCCCTGTGTGTGTGTGAGTGTATGGTGTGTCCCTGTAAGATCCTGCACGCCTCTTAGGAGGGACACTTTTCAGAGAAGGTCCTCTCTCCGCTCACCTTTTGCCTTCTGATGAGTTTGCTTTGTATTAAACTGGCTTACGAGTACATCCAAAAAGTCGGGGCGGGGGGAGGGTGGGATTTGGGTCTTCTTCAGAATTTGAGTATTGGTCAATAATCCACAACAGTAAAAACTTGATATTGATAATGGCTGAAGGGTGAAATCTTATCCCAGTCTGGTTTCCCACTAAATCTTTGCATGTTTTAATTCTACTTTGTTGTTTTGAAGATTCAGAATCACCAAGACATTTTATACCTGCTGATTATTTGGAATCCACGGAAGAATTTATTCGGAGGCGTCATGATGATAAAGAGGTAAATGCCATCTTGAAAATCTCTTAGCTCTTAGATAAAAATATGAAGGAAGCGAACATTCTAGGCATCTGTCAGAGAGGTGACATGACCTAGAGAATGGGAAGCAAAGATTGGCGTCTTCACAAATGGCTTTTTATGTGGCATAAGCTCAATTGTTCCACTTTTCCAAAAAGTGGGACTGATTTCCCCACAGGTACTAGGTTCTAAATGCCAAGTCCCACTAGTGTCCCTGCAGGGGAGGTTCGCCACTGCATTCAGCACCGTGTGAAGGAACCCGCAGTTGGCTCCACTCGCTCACCCCCTCCCCAGTCCCTGCCTTTTTATTCTCTACATCTGTCCCCAGTCCTGCCCACCCCTCTGTTGGCACAAAGCACAGTTCCTGTTGGGGAGGGTGCAGCAGGAAAAAGGAGACTGAAAAGTAACAAATAATGACCACCATGATACATTTTATAAAATAATTTGAAGAAGTTGCCTTTAACTCAGAAGAGGAAGAGCTACCCCCATAGATGCCGGGAAACCCCCACCAGGAACTTCCGGGCACACACCACTTCTAGCAGCAGCTGAAATGTCTACACAGCAGTGGAATGACTGGGAAAAGAGCGTGTTCTCTTGGGATTTCAGAAGAGGCAGTTCTACGTATCAGCTAAGGGGGCAAAATCACAAGAGTCTGTTGTGATAAAGTTGTGTTTCGAGACATGGTTTCTGGACTTCGCATTCCCAGCAGGAAGGGTCCAATAGACTAAACCAGCTCCAGGGACCATTTTCCCGTGTCAAGTTAGGAGGTGGAAGAATTGCTTTGAGCCTGGTGCCAGGAGGAGAGAGTGCCCGAGTGTACACAGCTCTGTCCCTTTACCTGTAAAGTCCGAAGCCCCTTTCCTACACTCAGTTTTGTTGAGTGGTGTCAGAGTTGAGGTGGATTTTCCTTCAGGATTTAGGGTAAAGCTGACCTTGGGGGGCTGGATGATAATAGTCATTGCTGCTGAGACAAAAAGACCGTAGCTCTCCCCACCTGCAGGCATAATACGGACAGTATTCATTAAGACGGTATCTGTCTGGGGAAAGAAAGAAGGAAACGTGATATGCAGACTTACTTGTAAAAACAGATGAAAAACTCACAGTGAGGGTCCATCAGGCCACAGACCGTTTCACCTCTAGTAGCTGTCCCTGAGATACAAGGAAGAAGATGACATTCCATTTTATTAGTATAAATACTAGTGTCCAACATGGAAGGCTTTGTGATAGGATCATGCCCACTACATGGGAGGCATATTTTACTTAGTTTTTTTAGCAATTGCTGTATTACAGGGTGCATTCAGAAGGGGAGCATCTTGTTCCCTGAATAACACTGGCTCACAGTTGTGTCTTCATTCATGGTGTTTGGCTTCTCTGGTTAAACTGTGGGGATGATGGATTTGCTGAGGTCCGATCCAAGCACTGGGCTGGGAGCTTTGCTCCCTTTGCTGCCCACTTCCACTGATCTTATGTGACCGTGGCCTGAGCACCAGGGGTCACAGGAGCCTCCAACAGCAGTCCCTCCCCACTGCTACAGAAACAACTCACACTACCAGCTAATGGAGTGTCAGTCCTGACAGCTTTCTTTGCAAATGCTTTATTACGAACATTGATGATCATGGCATTGCAGAAAATGAGAACATGTCAGTCCTGGAAGGGACGTTAGTGGGCCTCTAGCCAAGCCCCCTTGTGTTAGCCAGGAAAGGACTCCAGGGCGGTAGTGACTTGCCCGAGGTCACACAGCAAGTTAACTGACACCAGAGGCACAGCTAGAAACCAGGGCTCCACATTCCTGGGCCAGTGCCCTTTCAGTGGCGCTGGGCTTTGCAAAGCACTGTCTCATGTCTTTTCTCATGTAATCTTTATGACAACTTACCTGAGCACTGGACATCCCACAGCCATTTGAGAATTTGTTTCTTGATTATTTGTAGTCCCTGGTGACAAATGGGAAAATCAGGCTCACCATCCTTTGGGGCTGGGTGTCACGTGAGGCATTTAACTACCTGCTGGAAGAAGACTAATGCCTTATTGAAAATGCTAAGAATTACCAGGCCCCCACAATGCTTTTCTACAAGGAATGGTAATCCCAGGAATGTACGACCAGTATGGAATAAGAAAACACATTAAAATTCTATTCCATAGCGTCACTTCAATAGGGCATGAGGACATTTGGTAAAAGGCAACATTGTTTACTTATTTGAAAAAGCCTTTAAAAATAGAGGAAGAAAAGAGCAAGCCCTTAAAAATAGTAGTAGATGACTGTTGCCTTAATTTAGGAGAGCATAATTCTTCTAAACTGAGGTGTTTTTATTCCAAGTTCATCCTTTATATTTATATTCTACATCACTTCTTTAAACTCAGCCTCATTTCACCTACTGAAGAAGTAGTTATGTAAAAAGTTCAGTAAGAAAGTAATTGATATTGTCAGTCACATAAATAGCCTTTGGTGCGTGTGCTAAGGCCTCCTAGACATTGTGCTCAGGAAAGGAGTTGGCCAGCCTAGGAGAAGGGGTGCCATAGTTTCTGAAATGGGCATCTCTACTCTGGAGCATATTAGAGTAATAGACCTAGGAAGCCCAAAAATGATCTAGTTGCCATAGATCCTGCATAGTAAGAGCCCAGATTCGGGTAGGAGGAATCAGCCAGCCCTGGCCCCACCATGGGAAGACACTGAGAACTCATCACTGCCTAAATGAGGTGAGGGCAGTACCCTCAGACCCCACCTCCAGCCCAGCATGCTTGTGGATGCTGCAGATACTCCCCCCACCCCCAGAGGGCCTGGATTTCGTGGCCATGTATTGGGGACAGGAGGCTTTTGGCTGAACCAGGAGACAGTTTCCTAGACTGTAACTGTCTGGAATTCATCCTTCCTCCGTGGCCCAGGGTTCCCAGGTGTCTCCCACGTGGTGCCATCTCCCTCCTCCACACAGTATGTGGGGTGTGGCTACAGGGGGACGTGGTAGTTGTGGCCATTAAGCCCCTCTGACACCTGACCCTCAGCGTTTCCCCCCATTCACCCAGCACCTTTTCCCTTAGTTGTTTTGTTGGCAGTTTTCCAACACCCTGGACCAGATGATTCACTGCCCATTTTATGCAATTTCATGGCAGAAACTTTTAGCGGACCAGAGACGACTTAAGCGTGAGCAAGAAGAGGCCGATATTGCAGCTCGTCGCCACACGGGCGTCATTCCGACGCACCATCAGTTTATCACTAATGAGCGCTTTGGGGACCTCCTCAATATAGACGATACGGCCAAAAGGAAATCTGGGTCAGAGGTCTGTTTTGGTTGCCTCGGTCTGCTGCTTGACCCAAAGCATTATTTGCCTTCCCTTAGCATTGCCTTCTGTAGGCCAAATTAGTTCTCCAAACGGCATCTGTCATCCTGGCTTCCGTAGGCTTGCTTTGGCTCTTCTGTGGCTGGTCATGGACATGAGTCCCATTATGTCCTGTGCTCTGTATGTTCAAGCATGCCTGGCTGTGGGACCGGGATCTGCTGGTGCACCCCCCCCCCCATGCATGCCTAGAGCATCGGCTGTCTTCACGAATCCAGTCCTCTACATCCTGCATTTTATCATGACACTGTGTTGCCTGTGTATTCTGCCTAGAAACCTTATACCTTAGCCCGTGTGTCTTAGTAGCTGTTGTGTGGGCAGTTAGAAGATTCTTCTTTGAAGAAATGGTTTCGTGAAACTTATTATAAAAGTTAGCAAGCAATGCATTGTTTACACCATTTCCCCAGGTCCCGAAAATCAGAGAATAATATTGCCGCTTAGTATTGTATGATGAATTAGTTGAATAAGGTGTTTAGTAGTGCTGAAGCCTCACTGAAAAATTTTGAAACCCAAGGAGTTTTGTGGTTAGGATATACCCACGGAGGGAAAGAGGGCTCTCTGAGAGACATTTCATTTGTTCCTTTAATTTTGACATTTCTCAGCTGAGATTACAAAACTTAATATTATAAAAGGCATGAAGAAAGCACAAACCTTTGAAGCGATTTTATCCAGGCCTTGGCCTCCTGCGCTCAGGCCAACATGTTGAAATTCTTATGCCGGCCAAACACTGCTGCCTGCGTCAGAGTATGTTTTGCCGTGGGACCCTAAGTGGTCCCCCAAGAATTAGCTCCTTCTGGGGAATTGTGTGTGTCTGGGGCTTGGGAGGCAGGGAGCTGGGGAAGTGACACCAAAGCATATACAGGTTCATAAATCTTTCAGTGTAATAGGAGCTTGATAATCATGTTTCTACCCTTTGAGAGACAGAGGCACTGGCTATTCTCATCAAATGGTTTGTTTTTTGTTTTGTTTTGAAAGAAATGTCTCTCTGTGACAAAGAGAGAAAAGAGAACCAGCATGAGAGAAAAGCAGGGAAAGGGAAGGACGCTCTACGGTGATGAAGAGAAAGAAAATATAATGAGGAAGAGGCAGAAGTTAGCAGGGGTAACTCCGATGCAAGGGAAAGGCAGCCCCCAGCCCTCAGCATTCCAGCTCCTCAGAACCACCCTGTTCCGAAGGCTCTGGTGATGGATTATCCTCATTCACAGGCCTACCTGCTTGTTAGTGATGGGGAAGAGGGGAATGGAACGCAAGGCACCATAGGGCTGCATAGATCCATGTATAGGAACATGCACACAGAAATGCAGCTGGGGCAGAACAGCCTTGGAGAGAGGCAGGCAAACTGCCTAACCCTCCCTGCCTCCCTTCCAGAGCACTGATTCTCAAACTTGGGTGCTCATCAGAATCTCCCGGGGGCTTGTTAAAATACAGATTGTTGGGCCCCATCCGCAAATATTCTAATTCTGGGGTGGGGCCCAAGGATTGCCTTTCTAGCCAGTTCCCAGGTGATGTTGATAATACCAGTTTAGAGACCCCACTTTGAGAATCACTGCCCTGGATGTTGACTGACAGACATGGGAGAACAGAGACCAACAAGTCCCAGGTGCACAGGGCTATGTAGAAGTACCCCAGGCCCACTGAGTACAATGTGGGTGACCAGTAATTCTGTGCAAGACCCCATGTGGAGGCAGAAATAGGACCCAGACTGTGCCTTTGGGAAGCTGGGAGTCTAGTGGGGGAGGCACCCCCATGACCTTGGTCTGTGCTGTGGGAGCCGGGGGAGGGGTAGATGGATCGGGCCTCAGGGAGACAGGTAGATGAAGAGGGAGATGCTACTTTGCATAGGCAACGATGACTCAGAATATGTCTTAACAGTTCCATGGAATCAGTGTTTTTCTCAACTTTGAGTAACATATGGATTCTGATTAATGGACAAAAAATTTGTTTTCACCAATCCCCAGTATTGGCCTAAGACAATTTACAAGTTAAATAGTTAATGACACACCTGCAAAACTTAATTAATTTAACCGATAGGTGAAATCCCTTTGCCTGAACTCAGTTGCCACGCAAAGTGTGAATATGGTGCTGTTTGGTACACATTTTTAAAGTCCCCACAGCTCTACAGCTGGCTGTCCTTGGGTAACGACCATCTTTTTTTTTTTTTTTTTTTTGATTGGAATCACTGTGAAATTTTTGTCCTTACAGTGTTGGTTATCTGGCCTTCTCTTTTGAACATGTCATTTATCATTAACTCCACATCCGCTCTTTTCTTATTTGCTTACGACAACTAAATTGTGCTCTTCGGTCACAGACGGACACAAATGCAGGCATTGAAATTGTGTGGCATTGATTGTAAAGTAGTCATTCAGTTGACCTCTAATACATATGTGAGCAGATAGATAGAGGCGAAACATCAACATGAAAATGCAAAAATAAATTCCTGTGGGGAATTCACCACCCTTAAGAAAATCCCTACAAGATCCCAGCTTGAGGAGCCTTAGGGACATATCACTGATGGGTTTAGGACCTAAAACTAAGCTTGATGGAGCTTTTATGTATTTATTTATTTATTTATTTATTAATTAAGATTTATTTGACACAGAGAGAGATAGCAAGAGCAGGAACACAAGGGGAGTGGGAGAGGGAGAAGCAGGCTTCCCGCCAAGCAGGGAGCCCGATGCGGGGCTCGATCCCAGGACCCTGGGATCATGACATGAGCTGAAGGCAGACGCTTAACGACTGAGCCACCCAGGCGCCCCTTGATGGAGCTTTTAAATACCTTTTTTTTTTTTTTCTCACCGAGTCTCCCATTTTCTCCCTCTGCTTTGTCCTCTAATATTGAAGAGAAAGTATGTGAAATTGGGGAGAAATTACCCAAAGACCTTAACCCACGTCAGGAATTGAGATTTGATCTGAGGGATACTTGAGAGCCTCAGCCAACTTCAAAGCAAGGAAGTGATGGACGGAAGTATTTGAGGAATGTTATTTGTGCTCCTGAGTGACAGGAGATGAAAGTGAAGAGAAGACAAAGTCAAAGGAAGCTTTGTGTGTGTAGGAGCTAGAGGTCAGACCTGAGCATGCTTGTGGAGGGTTCTGGAGGGAGGTCGGTATGACTGAGTGACAGACTTGAGGAACTGGAGTCAGAGGAGGGCTTCCAGGCCTGGGGGTCCAGAAGGAGAGGGCTACCCGAAAGGAAAGGAAGCTTTGGAGAAAGAGAATGAACTCAGGGCTCGCTTTGTCTGGCTTTTGCGATGATCTCACAGGCCAGGAGAAATCTACAGAGTCAAAGATGATGTGAGAGGTGAATCAGGGTTTCGTCCACTTGCAGATCATAATTTAAGTCAGGAGAATAGGAGATGTCCCCCAAAGAGTAGGAATGTCTGAGGACTTCTGGCCGACTGGTGTGTGTGTGTGTTGTTTTTAATAGCCATGGTCAGCTTTGGGGAACCAGCGCTTCAGCTTTGGGACTTTTTGAAACATCTCTTCCCCAAATCTGGTCCTCCTTAGGGAGATTCTCATGCATGACATAGTTGATCAAACATTCATCTAATGTTCTGCTGAGGTCAGATAAGTGGAATTTTGCCCAGATTTCTCCACCAGAATGAACTAGTTAGAGTGAATTTTTCTGCTTTGCTTTCTGGAAACTTCTGAAAAATGTGTCCTTTTCATTGTACATAAATTGTGATTTTAAATTTTCACTGTTTCTTGTGTTTAGATGAGACCTGCCAGAGCCAAATTTGACTTTAAAGCTCAGACTCTAAAGTAAGTACTACCAATTTGTTTTTATAACTGTCTCTTTGAAACACAGCTCACTTGTAAAGAGATGGAGAACAACAATGATGATTAAAAACAATAATTTATAGAGTTTACTACGTGCCAAGCACCATTCAAGTTACTTACATGTGGTAACTGATTCAGCCATCACCAGAACCCTCTGGGGTTGGTGCTATTGTTATCCCTGTTACACTAATGGGGAAACTGAGAGGCTGTGAGGTTAAGGAGCTTGCCCAAGCTGGTCAGTGATAGACGCAGGGGGTTCAAACCCTGGCAGCTTGGTGCCAGAGCCTGGGCTCCTACCACTGTGCCACCTTGCCGCCTCCTATCCATGGACTCAGTTTGCTTGATGACGTGGTGGCTCAATCTGACCCATTCTTTCTATGGCAGGAACCAGAACCAGTATCTATAATGATAACTTCATTAGTTTTGCTACATCTTATGACATTCAGTGGTTGTGGGAACCCACAGGAAAGCAGTATGTTCCTCAAAAGGGCTAGCTCCATAAAATATTTCTCAAAAAAAGTCTTCCATCCTAGCAAGGAGTCTAGGAACCACTGCACACTATGTCAATACCTCCCATGCCCCCTTCCTCCCAGACGGACTTTGCTATTGGCGTATGATGGCTCTAGAAGGCCCTCAATGAAGAAACCTGATTAGCTTATTTAACCCAGTGTTACCTAATTTTAGATGACCGGGAAGCCTTTCTATTCCATGGAAATTTGGAAAATGCTAGCAAGCCTGGGTTCTACGAGGAACCTGCTCACTTCCTATCTAATTATGGATTAAAATGGGCCATGAGTTGCCATTGGTAGCAATAACCAGCAGCCACCCCATTGCCCTGCTGATGGGAGGCCCCACATCTCCATTCTTGGTGATGAGAGGGGAAGCTCTCCATCACTGGACACTGAGTAATGCCATGGAGAAGGCTACTCAGCCATGATTCTGATCTCCTCCAACACAAAATGAGTGACCAGGCCACAGTCTTCAGACCTAGGCACAAATTCTGGTATGTTGGGTTTGATTGTAATCACTCCAGTCCTTTAGCTCATCAGCTAACAAGAGGTGGCAGTCTAGTGTGCTGGACAGATGGGCTCTCGAGTCAGGAAGTCCTGTGTTTGAGTCGTGACTGGGCCCCTTACTGTCTCTGTGACAGTGAGCAAGTCACCAACCTCCACCTCAAATTTCCAAATTTATAAAATGGACATAAAAATGCCACTCTTGCAGGGCAGCTGAGGTAATAGTTATAAAACATTTTGCATAATGTAGCAAAAGTCAGCATCTCCCCCCGCCCCTTCTTTTTAACCAGAGAGAAGATAACAGAGTTCTATAAATTAATTTTTAGTTTAATCAAACGGTACCTTTTCCCCCTTTCTCCTTTGAATTGAGAGAGGTCCCTATAATCATTGAATGGTATTGTGATGATAATCTTATATTTTCGGAGATTTCATTACAAAGTCAGAACAATTTTTTCCTTAGAGCAACTTTGTCCAATAGAAGAGGGGAGAAGGCTGATTGAGACAGAATTGTCACCATTTATCAACAGTGATAATGCTGGGAGTGCCTGGGTGGCTCAGTCAGTTAAGTGTCTGACTCAATTTCGGCTCAGGTCATGATCTCAGGGTCGTGAGATTGAGCCCCACGTCAGGCTCCCCACTGGGCGTGGAGCCTGCTTAAGATTCTCTCTCTCCCTCTGCCCCTCCCCACCCTGCACACACTCTCTCTCTAAATAAAAAAAGAATTAAAATGGTGCTAATGTTGGAGAGAGGAGTCTACCGCCTGGCTCCGTGCTGTTATTACCCCTGGCTCCCTCCCAGAAAAGTTAATAAAACTTTTTTTTTTTAAAAGAGTAAAGGACAGATCCATTGACTTGAGTCTTCTAAACGTCTTTAATCACTGGGTTCTACTTTTCTCCAAAGTATGTTACTCAAAAAAGTGTCCTGTAGGAGCACTCGAGTCAACAAAGTTAAAGAGGTTTCTTACCCGCAGGACTTCTCTGAGCCTCTCCTGTGCTGATAATAGACATGGTGACACTCCAGGAAAGACCTGGAGAATATCGTATCAGTGCTTCTGGAACCTCATTACCACCAGACCTTGCGCTGTGGTTCTTTGGGAGATGGGCATGTGGTCCGCAGTGCAGGAAGGATGGCTGCAGACCTCTCAGCCCCCCACCAGCTGACGTCCTCCTTGCTTACCACCGGGGCCGTGACACCCCCACCTGCCTCTACAGCTGCAAGTCACTGAGGGTGGGAGAGCGTGGAGCATACAGATCTCCAGCAGGGGTGGATATGCTGAGGGTCCTGCACATCCACGTGTCCATGGTTGGGGAGTAAAGAGAGGAGGGGATTCACACACCCCCAAGGAGAGCTATAGCAAAAAACTGGCCAGAAGCATTCTCTCTTACAGAGACAGATGCCCTGGACCCCCTCCACGGGCCTCCTCAGGATTAGAATCTTCTCTACCAGTGCGGCACCACGAAGCCTGCCTTGTTCTTGCGCTCAGCACAGTGCGGGCTTGGTGTAAAGTCTTCCAGATGTGCCCCCGTTGCTTAGCCAGCGCCCCTCACATAACCGTGCGGCTTCCTGGCACATTGCAGAGGAGACAGGCCCACCCCCTCCAAATTGCAGTCAGAGCCTTTCTTTCCATTGCTTTTGGTTTGATGCAAATGGAAAAGATCTAGGTCATTTTTTTTTTTTAATTCAAAAAACTTCAAGCTACAGTTGTTATCCTCCTTTTCAGTTTTTGTTTTGCTTATAATTTATCTTTTCATCTTTTTTTTTTTTAAAGGAACCCTGGTTAGAGGTTAACAGCATCATTATTAAGGCCAGCAAAGGGATGGATGGAGATAGAAAAGCTGCAAAAATACATGAAGAACATTTTAAGGAAAATCCACTTTTCTTTCCAAGGTTCCTTTCCCATGTTGAAAAGGAAGTAGTGAATTCCCATTTCCTGAGTGCTAACTCTGTAACAGGCACCGTGCTGGGTGTTTTACTTGCAATTTGTTGCTACATCTTTCCAGCAAGTCTGAGTTAGCTCCTATTTTCAGATAAAGTATCTCAGAGAGATTACGTATCTCGCCCCAGGTCTCAGAGCTAGTAAATGATATAACTGGGCTTTAAACCCGGATCTGCCTAATTTCAGAGCTTTTCTACTGCATGATGATAGACGGGTGGAGGATGATGTGGTGGGTGGCTAGCTGGCTGACTGGATGGGAGGTCACACGGATGTCAGTCTATCACAAGTAATTTGAGGGTCGTTTCAAGCAATGAAAGCGTGCCTTGCTAGGGCATAGAAAGAGCATAGTGAAGACAGTGAAAGTATCTACAGGGAAATGTTTATCATCATTTACTGGACATCAGTTGAGACTACTGGGTGCATTGTTACGTGTTGCATAAATATTCTGAGCATAAGACCAGCATTCACAAAAAATACATTGAGAAAACCACGACAAACTCACACAGCCTGTGAACACTTTGGAGTGAGGAGTCCTTTTGAAAGTTAATATCCATCCCACGGAAGACTGGAAGGATGCCAAAAGGGATGTAACTTCCTGAAAAGTGAGGTTCTCCCTTCCGAATATGGAGGCCCCTCTTCTATAATTTGTCCCCTTTGACCTCACTCAGAGTCTCCTTTTGCTAAAAAATGGAGTGTCTTCATCTTACACATTTTGAGACATCTGCTAACATGCTCTGACCTTCTGTCAACAGGGAGCTTCCTCTGCAGAAGGGGGACATTGTGTACATCTACAAGCAGATTGATCAGAACTGGTATGAAGGAGAGCATCACGGCCGGGTGGGGATCTTCCCGCGCACCTACATCGAGGTACCATCCCTCCTTCTCTTTCCGCAGAAGAGCCTGGTCATGCCCAAAGCACCACTCACTTACCAAGAACTTGTGTTTTTTTGTTTTTTTGTTTGTTTCCTCCCTTGCTCTCATCCCCTCGCTTTCTTCTCTTTTCCTTCTCCTCTGCCTCTTTCCCTTTCTCAGCTTCTTCCTCCCGCTGAGAAGGCTCAGCCCAAGAAGTTGGCACCGGTGCAGGTCTTGGAATACGGAGAAGCTATCGCTAAGTTCAACTTTAATGGTGATACGCAAGTAGAAATGTCCTTCAGGAAGGTAAGTACCCTCTCTTCTCAGCCCTGGGGCTCTGTTTGGATGGCCCTGTTCTCTCCAGGAGGGGGCGTCACGGCATATGGGATGGTGTCCCATACATACCCATGTACTAGTCTCGTGGTACCGTCTGTGCCCGAGAGATGTGCCCCATCAAGGATTCCATGAAGGGCAGGTGGAGAATTTTCTGAGGTGAGGCATTTAAAAAATAAACCCTAGGCTTTGTCAGGGTTTAATTAACATTAAGTTCACTGACTAACGGCAGTATTTCTAGAGTCTTAGACCTCTTCAGCCAACATTTTTTTGAGCATCCAATGATGTGAAAAGTGGTTGTGACTAGGTTTTACAACATATTTCTATGGCCCAGTGAAGAAGAGCAAGTCCTTTGAAGCCAAAAGTCAACTTTTGGGGAGTTAAAGACTTTTCCAAGCCGCCCTTTGATCATCTGTAAAATGAAGACAAATGACCCTCTCTTAGAGCTGTTTTAAGAGGATCCAAGGAAACCACCTCTGTGAAGCCCACAGCATGATGCATGGCATCTAGTCGGTGCCCGCAAGGAGCTCAGGGTGCCCGCTTTGCACACGAGTGAGCTGTGCAGGGATGCCCTCCTTCCCTGCGATCAGATGCTCTCTTCCCGTGTCAGAACTCCCTGGCTTTACTGAAGTGTTATTAGTTACTAATTTTAGTGAGGATTTAGGGAAATGAACACATGCCTTAGAAAAAGATGAACTACCTTATGGAAAAGAGAAGCACCCTACATGCCCAATATCAGGAGACCAGTAATTGAGTCATTATATGTGTGTACAATAGAACGGCCTGCAATGGGCCATTATGCTGTTGCTGCAATAACATTAAAACTGTAGAATTCTATTTGTTGAGAAGAAGGAGGTTTGTACTATGTCATAAAGGGTGAAAAAGAAGGTTGGAAAGGGGAATACAGTGCATACTCCATTTTCATAAGAAAAAAATATGTGCAAGTCTAATTCACATGAACAGAATTAAATCTGGGAAATACATGTATCAAAATATTAACTGTGGTTACCCCGAGAGACAATCTTCTGGGTAATACTAGTTTTCTGCTTAATGTTTGTGTTTTAACTTTTCTGTAGTGGTACAGGGAAAAAACAAAGTTCTAAAAAGGAAGAAAAAAAAAAGATAATGCTCCAAAACCTTTGCTTTAGAGAAAACGGGATATCAGTTTTGTGATAAATGAGGCAAAACCCCTCCATTTGGCAGTTGGTTAGGGGGATGACTCTGACTTTCTCCTTTACTGTAATATTTGGAAACTAAGCTTCACTTCTCAGCCTCCAGGTAGCTCTCCTGCTGTCAGCACCTCATCTCCGTGAAACGGATTTTATCCGGGTCTAGCAAGGAAGGTTTTTCTGAACAAAGGATGTGATAAACAATGAAGGATGGCACAGGGTGCAGGCAGGGGCCTCAGACCTGCTGAGGCGTGGTGGCACAAGGACCCTTCCTTGCCATATCTTGCAGGGTGAGAGGATCATGCTGCTCCGACAGGTGGACGAGAACTGGTACGAAGGGAGGATCCCAGGGACGTCCCGGCAAGGCATCTTCCCCATCACCTACGTGGACGTGATCAAGCGGCCCCTGGTGAAAAACCCCGTGGATTACATCGACCTGCCTTTCTCCTCCTCCCCAAGTCGTAGTGGCACCGTGAGCCCACAGGTACCTAAGCTTCTCGTCCCTGGTCTTCACGTTCCTCACGACCAATCCACACAGCCCCTGTGGGGTGGTTCTGCAGCACTGTGATTAGGAACCATCTGCAGTAATGCAGAGGATACACACCAGGGTTTGTTTTCATGCGTACAAATGACACGTTTCGAGGACTTGGGAGGGAGAACTATTATCGTGGGGAAAGGAAAGAGCTTAAGGTGATGGCTCTGGGGATAAGATGATTAGGGCAAGAGAAATGAGAGACTTGAGCAGTTGGCCCAAAACTGTATAGGAGCAGCCTACCCTGGGGGAAGCTGGTTGTCTGGGGACCACCAGTGTCCCATACATACCATGACCCAGGATGGTTCTTTTCATCATCTTTTCGGTCAAGACTGGCCTGCAGAAGGCAAAGATTGAAAGAGAGATTATCACGTTCTCATCCTCAGACATATGGACCAGATCCAGAGTATTCTTTGCAAGTAAGAAACCAGGCTGGGAAAGAAACGTATAGCATCTCTGTCTACACTGGGCTGAGAGGAAGTAGGTTTATAGGCATAGTAAGATGTTTGCATCCCTAAACATGAATTATGAACAGACTTGTTTTAAAAAATATAAATTATTCCAAACCCATCCCCACTTCCCCAAAGCCAAGAAAGAATTAGGACCTTGGGTTCAGAAGAGGCATGGTGGGGTGACTTCCTGTGAAGACCACTGACCATACCACCGTGGTAAGTTGTAGGGAGAATGGCCAGAGGCGTGAGAGCAGAACCCGGACCTGGACCCGGGATGACACTTGGGTGGTGCCTCTTTTCTGTCATCCTCTCATCATTTCCTCTTCTCCCACCTGCCCACCCCTGACCCCAGGGATGGTTCCTGGCAGAAAGCATTAGACGGGCTGACCCGGGGCTCCTGCACAGCGAGATCCATCTCCTGCGATCTCATGGGGAGAGGGCATGGGGTCAGTGCAGGCCCTTCTGCTTCCTAGTAATTTGAGTAACTCAGCGAGATTTTTCACTTGACTGTAGCCAAGCACAACTGTGAAACAAGATGACTCCACTGCTCGTACCCCTGTCTGGAAGGCTCTTTGCTGAGAACTCTAGAGAGAATAAAAGCCCACAGAAGGGGCAGGGCAGTGGCAGGGCACCTTTTTTCCTTCGTGGTGGTGGGTCAGGGCCTCTTCGGTGGCAGCGGGGGTGGGGTGGGGTGGGGTAGGATGGGGGCCTTCCAGTGTGTCCCTCTGAAAGTCTGATTCTGCAAACTGGGCCAGCACCATCTGTAACCGCCCCAGTGGGCCCCTTCCTCCCACCTCCGTACCACTCACTTCGCCCGCCCCTCCTCCACCACCGGCACACGCCGTGCACACACACACGGTACGCGCACACGCAGCACCCACGTCCCACTTTCTCTCCAACCTAACCAAACGATTTCATTTTTTTGGACACCAGAGTGTCCTTGCCCTCTGCATTTCATTCCTCTTTGTATATCCCTTGTGATTATTTTCCTCCTTTCTTCTTTATGCTGACACTTGTACCTTTTGCTTCTTTCCTTTGTTTTCCTCTCTCCTTTTCTTTTTAAGTTTGCCAGTCACAGCAAGCTCATCATGCCAGCCCCCTCATCCCTGCCCCACTCCCACCGAGCCTTGTCCCCCGAGATGCACGCTGTCACCTCTGAGTGGATCTCCCTGACTGTTGGGGTCCCAGGCAGGCGGCCTCTGGCCCTGACCCCACCCCTGCCTCCTCTGCCGGAGACTTCTGTCTATAACACCGACCACCTTGCCTCGTGGGCGAGGCCTGGTTCCTCTCTGTCTCTCAGCCTTCCCTATTCGAGCTGGTCTGATCTTTCCACCCCACGCTCGATGGCTTCCCCGCTGGCCCTGCCTCCCCCCCACAAAGCTGCCGCCTTGGCACATGGTGCCCCCGCCTCCCTTCACGTCAACGGGGACAGTGGTGTCCACGTGCCACTGCCAGGTGTCCGCCAGGATAGCTTCTCGCAGCTGCTGCCGGGGAGCTCTGATAGGGTCATCTCGGAGCTCAGCAACGCCTTTAGCAGCCAGGGTAAGCGGCAGCCGAGGCGAGAAGAGCGCGGACAGTGTGAGAGGAGAGCAGAGCGGGAGGCAGGTGAGAGATGCCCCGGAGCACCCAAGATCTCTAAGAAGAGCTGCTTGAGACCTTCAGACGTGGTCAGGTGCCTGAGCGAGGAACAGAGACTCTCAGATCTCCACGCGCCCGAGGAGAGCCGGCCCGGCAGGCCCCCGGGTAGCCCTTTGCCGGGAAGGGAGACTGAGCAGACAGACCTGCATAGAGGTGGCGAGCAGGCCAAGAGGAGGGCCGCTCGGAGTGCTGTGAGCCAGGTAGGCCTGCAGCTTGACCGCATGTGCCTTGGCAGGGTGGGCTGGACGTCTCACCCGTGGCCCGTCTACCGCGGCCCCACGGATGCCGGTGAGAGCCCTTCGCTTGCCTTGGGGGCAGAAATAGTACCCAGGAGGGAACGGAGGGGCCATCGATTAAGGTACCAGCCTGGGGGCAGTTGGAGGCAGAGGGTAGTCAGCACTCTGGCCTCTTGAGGCGATTCAGAAGTCACTCCCACTTTGGGTGCCTCCTGGCCTGGTGCCAAAGCCCCACGAGAAGGAAGGCCTTCCTCATGTCCATTCATGCCTCGGAGACTTCCCTTGGTTTGCTCTAACACAGCTGAGAACACCAGGCTTCAGTTTGGCTCCGTGTGGTTTGGTTTGGTGTGAGCTGCACTTTGTTTCCGTAACGCGTGGCACTCTGCCAGTGCTCAGCTCTGTCAGGTCTCCGTCCCGTCTTGTGTTCGTGTGGGAGCACGGGGCTTTTGTTCACTGGTGAACAAATGCATTTTGGTCCTAAGGAGGTGCATGCAGGCCCAGCGCTGGGGCCCCAGCAGGTACGGGGTCCTTGAGTGGGCACACCAGGTTTTTAGGTCACTGTCCCATTTTCTCTCTGGGTCAGCTACAAAGATTTCAAGGACCAGAGTGGCCTTAGGGTGTTTGAGGGCTGAAAAATTGGGCATGGGGATGAGGACAAATGTGGCAATTAGGTCATGACTCTAATTTTGGCAATGCTGTTTAGTACCCTAAAAGTCAAAGACTTCGGGCAGTTTCTCCGAAGTAGCTGGGGTTGAATGCCGGTTTGCCTCTCAGCGTCTGTGACTGGGAGTCACTTCCCCTCTCTGAGCCTCACCTGGAAAACAGGCTCACCGCGTGGTTGAGAGGGTTCCACGGAGGAATGCGTATGAAATACCCCGTGCGGGGACTGGGAACAGAACGTGGTCAGCACTTTGGAAGCTCTCCATGTTGGGCGATCTGGAGCTGCTTCTGCAACTGAGAACATTCTAGAATGCCTTTAGTATCAGGTGCGATTCTTGAAGAAGCCTCATTTATTGTTTACTGTGTACAATGCCCGCAGTAGACTCCGCCCGATGCTCAGACCTGCCATCCTAGTTTTTCTCTAAAGTCACTCAACAAGTGTTTATTTCGGGCCTATAGACACCACTCTGCAGCAGGGCAGGGGACTGGGGTCAGTGCCTCCCTGTGCTGGATGAGCCCGTGTTCCAGCAACAACACAGACACAGTGGCATCATGACTGCAGTGACAGAGAAGTGCTCAAAGACCACAGGAGCTCAGAGGCCGGAGACACAGACGAGGCCAGACCTCTGGCCCCAGCCTAATGGTTAGGAGCAGAAGATTGCTTTCCACGGGAAGAGCAGTGTGGGATAGTGATAAATAATCAGGCCAGTGAGCCATAGTCTTCTCTGTGCAAAGTAGGAGTAAAAGTGGTCTCTCCTTCATAGGGTAGTTGTAAGGATTAAATGAGCTAAGAGTGATGGCTGGCCTGTGGGGAGGCTCCATAAAGTGGATTGTTTCTCCAGCTCTGAGCATGGGGCCTAGGGAAAATAGCAGAACCTGGTCCCAGAGCAGGTGCTCCTGGAATGTGGAAGAGAAGGGTGTGTCCAGCTAAGCAAAGAATAGTTGGTTGGGGAGAGATGGTGAAGGGGCTAACTGAAAAGAATTCAAGGTCTCCGATGTGGGAACAGTTCTGTAAACGTCCTAAGTCAGCTCACAGTGCCTGGAGACCTCATTGTTGTCAGCCGTGAGTCATCAGCACAGCCTGATTCCAGGACCCAGTGTGTACAGGAAGTGCGCATAGTGCGGGAACTCCGGGTGAGTTGAGGGGTATATACTTCCCGCTTCCTAATGAAGGACGGGGCGGTGAGGGGGGAGGTAACTGGCAACATGGAAAGACAGGCCCGTTGAAAATTGGTTTTCCTTTCTTGGTGGGCCTCCAGAACCCAAGTGTACCACTTCCTGTTCCCGCCCTTCCTCCTGCTCTTCCAGCGCCAGCCCCTTCTCCATGGGTGTGCCCGGCCCTGGCCCCGGCCTTGCTCCCTGCTGAGAGCTGGAAGGTTGTGTGAAGGGGGCCCCTGCCCCCATACCTCCCTCCCAACACCTCTACTTTCCCCTCCTGTGACTGGGAACAGGAGCCAGCCACTCACGGAAGGGGGACTTGCAGAAGCTCCCCACCCCTTGAGGCCCTCTTGGGGTGACAGAGCTAAAGATGGAAAGGACTTCAGGGACAACTGTTCTTTGGTGGCCTGTGAGCTTGCTGTGGCCTCAGGCTGTGTCACTTATTTGGGTAAATGCATTCCAGACCAGCGTGTGTGATCAGGAAAATCGCCAGTCACTGTTCTCCTGGCTGTGGGGAACTGAACAAAAGTTCAATTTTATGATAGTTTTTAGGAAGCTAGGTTGAATATCTGACCAGTAAGTAGAGGGAATTTAGTGGAGTACCTTAAATGAAAAGACATTCTAAAATGTTAGGATCTTTTCTTCTTTCATTGCTAATATATCGAAGGCCTCATGTGATCTGGCCATTTCAGACAGCAAGCCGGCTTCGCCTTCCACAGCCTCCCTGCTGGCTTGCCTCGATAATTCCCACCTGTCCTTCACTTCTCCACTTAAATGTTACTTCTTCCAGGAAGCCCCTCCTTACTGCTTCCCCCTGCCCCTGCAAGACTGGGTTAAGTGCTCCGACTTTGTGCGTCCACGGCCCTGGCACCTGATATGGGGGATCTCAGCTCTATTGTCTTCTTACCTTCGCTTGTCTGTGTCGCCATTAGAGTGTTAGCGCCCTAAGGTCAGCAACCATGACACCTCATATATGGAGGGTACTCAGTAAATACTTGTTGAGTGAAAGAAGAGATAAAAAAGTGACTGACCCCAATTAAAGCTCTGTATGATCTCCATTGCGAGGGGCGGGGGGCTAAGATAATTATATATGAAATCCAAATCAAAACCTCAATGAGATAACCACCTCACACCAGTCAGAATGGCTAAAATTAACAAGTCAGGAAACGACAGATGTTGGCGGGGATGTGGAGAAAGGGGAACCCTCCTACACTGTTGGTGGGAATGCAAGCTGGTGCAACCACTCTGGAAAACAGTATGGAGGTTCCTCAAACAGTTGAAAATAGAGCTACCATACAATCCAGCAATTGCACTACTGGGTATTTACCACAAAGATACAAATGTAGGGATCCGAAGGGGTACGTGCACCCCAGTGTTTATAGCAGCAATGTCCACAATAGCCAAACTGTGGAAAGAGCCAAGATGTCCATCGACAGATGAATGGATAAAGAAGATGTGGTATATATACACAGTGGAATATTATGCAGCCATCAAAAGGAATGAGATCTTGCCATTTGCAACGACGTGGAACTGGAGGGTGTTAATGCTGAGTGAAATAAGTCAGTCAGAGAAAGACATGTATCATATGACCTCACTGATATGAGGAATTCTTAACCTCAGGAAACAAACAGGGTTGCTGGAGTGGTGGGGGTTGGGAGGGATGGGGTGGCTGGGTGATAGACATTGGGGAGAGTATGTGCTATGGTGAGTGCTGTGAATTGTGCAAGACTGTTGAATCACAGATCTGTACCTCTGAAACAAATAATGCAATATATGTTAAGAAAAAAAGAAGATAGCAGGAGGGGAAGAATGAAGGGGAGTAACTCGGAGAGGGAGACGAACCATGAGAGACGATGGCCTCTGAAAAACAAACTGAGGGTTCTAGAGGGGAGGGGGTGGGGAGATGGGTTAGCCTGGTGATGGGTATTAAAGAGGGCACGTTCTGCGTGGAGCACTGGGTGTTATGCACAAACAATGACTCGTGGAACACTACATCAAAAACTAATGATGTATGGTGATTAACATAATAAAAAATTTTAAAGAAAAAAGATAATTATATATATTAATATGTATATTATTATATATATAATTATAATGCAGACAGGGAAGGAGAGTCAGATAGTTCACCCTGAAGGTTCAAGATGAGAAAGAATAAGCAACAGGAGGGAGAAGGTGGCGGTCTGGTAGACTTTGTAAAGAAAAGTGGCATTTGACATGGGGCTTCAAGCACAGGGAGGTTTATAATAGGCGAACAGCAAGAGGATGTCAATTAAGGCAAGCAAATAACCCAGCCAAGACCCACAGGTGGGAACAGGAAAGAGGGTGCGGGGAATTGTGAGCTTTGGGTGAGGCTTAGGAGGTCCCCAGGTGGATGGAAGAGGGGAGTCTGGGGAAGGGGCTGGGAATAGAGCCGGGAAGCACGTAGACACCCACCAGCAGCGTCTAGTCACCTTCCTCACAGTCACGTGCCCCTTGTGAGTCAGTTGTCAAACTTCCCTATTTGGTGCTAAGTCCCTGCGTGGCTGCTTCCTCCCCCCTTCGTCACCTGTCCAGCCCCACCCCTGCCGCCCCCAACTCTCTGTGGGTGGATGAACACTGGTGAAAGGCTTTGGCTTTTCACTCCTTTGTAGACTCCCAGACTGAAATCACATTGGGTCAGTTGCTCATGTTTTTAGGTGTGTGTTCTTTAGACAGTGGAAGGCGTGAAGGAAGGGCAGGGCGTGTTTAGGGGAACCACGATGTCATGGGGAGAACCCTGTGCTGGAAGTCGGGATCCCCGGGCTCTGGCCCGGCACTGCTGTTGGCCTGCTGTGTGTCTTTGGATGAATCACTTCCTTTCTCTGGGAGCCTCCTCATCCATAAACAAAAGATATAGACAAGAGAACTGAAGGTCTTTTTAGCATTGATGTTTTATGATTAGCTAAAAATCCTGTGTGAATAAAGGGAAAAAAGAAACAAATGCAAAATTTTAAGAAGAGGGTTTATTATTAAACCTTCAGACCTTCACAATTGAAAAATGAAAAGTTTTCCCTTGGTTTGGGGGGTGTGCTAGGACAAAAACATGCATACAAACAAAATGCCCGAGAGTTCAGAATTATCAACCAAATTCTTGGATTCTGTCGTGCATTATTTTGGCCAAGAAGGATTAGGGTGATCAAGACCGTGAAGGGGAAGATCATCTTACAAATCTCAGTCATTAGCATCATCAGCGGTTTACTGAGCTTTCCCAAGAGAGAGGCACCATTTGCTGACTGGCATCCAGCCTTGGTTTTTAAGAGTTCCTACAATTGGCATGAGAGATCCTCATAGAATTTCTGAATTAAGAAGAGTCTTTACAAATCATCTACTCCAGTGACTTGTAACCTTTTCTGGATCACAGAACTTTTGAGAATCTGAGGTCAGCTGAGGACTCTGGGCCAGTAGTCTGGGGACGACAAGGGGAGCACACACACAATTTTGCATCAAGTTTCAGGAGATCCACACCTGAGTCCATCCAAGAGCTTCCTGGGAGTCCGTGCCCCCCCAGGTCAAGAGCCCCTAGTCTATTCTACTTTTATGATGAGTTGAGAAAAGTGACAAAAACTTTTGTGATACTCGTTTGGGTCCCAAAGGGAAGGAAGCCAATCAACAATAAAATCAGTATTCGGGAAAGCCATTTATCCTCAGAGCGTCTGAGAAGCACCAGAACAAACTGCACAGCCTTAGAGAAAGGCGAGGAGAGAATGCTGCTCAGGTGATGACAGAAACAGGCTTTGGTGGATTCGGAGGGAATGCCCCTTACTGTGTGGAAGCTAGCTTTGTTCCCAGAAAGGTAACAAAGACATAGTCCTGCTTTGAGCATGGAAATTAAGGAAATCAAAAGTGGTAAGATAACCCAACTAAAAATGGGAAACGTTTTCCTTTGACTCACTCAGAAAGGAAATCTCTAATAACAATTTACAGGATGGGGAGAGGCGTTGGCTGCAGTTCCAAAAATAACCAGCAGGTGTTCTCTCAACACCTGAGGTAGGGAACTAAGACCTCAAGTTGAAGTGTCCACCCCTCAGAAGGTGTTAGGAGCAATGGTAGGTAGCCATAGCAACCGTCATGCCAGCTACAGAGTACTCCCTGAGGCGACCTCCTGATCGGTGACCTTTCCAGCTACTCTGATGTGTCCCTCGGGCAGAGCTCAAGCTCAGAGAATCAGGGTGTAGTGGGATGCCCAGGGCTCGGGGTCTGAGAGCCTGGGGTTCACATCCTGGCTCTTCAGTTCCCAACTCACACATATTGGGTCTTAGTTTTGTAGGGTGAGGTAAACGTGGACCACCTTGTTGAGTTATGAGGATGAAATGAGAGGCCATGGAGATGAACACGCCCAGCACAGAGCCTGTCACTGGGACTCAGTAAATACCTGTTACGTGATGCTGATATAACAGGGCAAAGAAACAGAAGCAGTTTGCTTTATCCTCCTACCACATACCACCTAAGAGAAGAAGATGAGGGTGTGGGGGGGGGGGGGCAGGGAAAAGAAGAAAGTAGAAGATAAGCTGGAAGAATACTTCCACTTTGTGTTCCACAAATCTGGAATTTAGAAAACTGAGAATTTGCATTCTGTAACTTAGTGCTTCTCCCTGTTCTCTCTCACCTCGAGTATGAAGGTGTCCTCTTGGAAAGTTTTTGCTTTCTTCATCTTTGAATACATATTTGCCATTTCTCTGATTACTTTAGGAAGGAAACAGACCACACACTACAGACCATGACGAGAAGGCTGAGTGTGAGTTTAGCATTGTAATCAGATTCGAGTTACGACAAAGTAATGTGTTCTCTGAGGAGCAGTCTGCAAGGAAGGGGATTGTGTCTAGGTGGGAAACAGTCGAACCGATTGGCTGTAATTTGTTTTATGTTTAAGCTGGGATCTTTTTCTTAATAAACTCAGGGAGAACTTGGTCCTGTTGTAAGGGTCCTGTGGAGGTGTTCTAGAGCTGAAAGCCAGGAACCCAAATCATTCAGGCCTCTGGCTCCTCTGGCCATTTGCCTGTGGTGTTCCCAGAGCTGCAAATCTGCCACCATGCAGGGCAACCCCTCGCCTCCCACAAACTGCCAGAGGAAGCCCTCCGTCCACATCTAGAGGCTGCAGTCAGAAGCCCTCTACCCAGTCCTCAGGGGGCTGTGAGTGGGGTGCCCGCGTTCTTAAGCCAGGTCAGCTCCTGCCCCCCCAGACCCTAGTTCTCAAGTCATAGGATGCGTGCACTCTGTCTGACCCTTATGTTAGAACCTCGGAGCCGAAAAGGATGTTTATGTAAATCATGTCCAATCCTCTTATTTTACTAAGAATTTGAAATCCAGAGAAATTCAACATTTTGCCCAAAAGACAATGAATTCGTGTCATAACCTGGCCTGGAACCCACTTTTCCTTGCACCCAGTCTGGTCTCCCCCTGGAAGCCAGTATGGGTCACCAGAAAGAGAAGTGGGGTGGGGTCTGAGCAGATGACAAGATAGGTATGTGCAGTGGGTTGAGGAATGTCGTTTCTGAGCAGGTTGGGGGTAGAGGGGAGGGTAGGAGGGCAGAAGGGACCTGTGATGCTTCCAGGGGCTTGGGCCACTCTGAGGTTGAGGTCCTTGTTCACATCTTGTTCACATCTCCAGGACTTCCTACTGTTCTTTACCCTGTGGAGAGTTTATTTGGGGTTTCAAGGCTTTGGCACACACCCAAAGCTGGAAGAGAATGCTTACTAACTCCTTGGTGGCACCAGGTGTTTCGTGGATCCAGAGGGATTAATAGCCCCGGGGAGGCCGGGGTCACATTCCTGGGGGTCTTCTGTGAACTGCAGACAGAAAGGCAACAGAGCAAGGATTCATGCAGGATTGCTCACTTGGAGAGAATAAAACCAGCACTCCAGGCCAAGGGGGACAGTTTGTGAGTGTGTGTGCAAATATGGATGCAAAGCAGTTTCTGGATCAGCAACTAACCCCTGCTTACTGTTGGGGGGGGGGGGCGGAGTGCAGCCTGTGTGTGTGTGTGTGTGTGTGTGTGTGTGTGTTGGTCTGATGGCTGTTTTTCTAAACATGTGGAAAAAAAAAAAAAGCTGGTGTGTATCTCCGAGAGTTTGAAATGTACTTGGCATAAGATAATACTCGCTTTATTCTTAACCCTGGATGAGGTCGTAGTTAGAACTTTGTCTACTTTTAGCCTTAAGTACGGGCAGGGGTAGCAGGGGTAGCACCATCCAGTAGGAATATAATGTAAATCACATATGTAATTTAAACTTTTCTGGTAGTAAGATGGAAAAAGTGAAATTAATTTTAACAATATATTTTATTTAGTCCAACATATCTAAAGTAGTATTTAAACTATTAATATAATTACATAATAGTATATAATCAATCTATTAATGATATAGTTTACAGTCTATATTTTATGCTAAGTTTTTGAAATCCAGTATGTATTTTTATATTTACAGCACATTTCATACTGGCCATAACTCAAGTGTTATTGGCTACCATATTAGACAGCATAGATTCAGAGGAAGAGATACAGAAAGCTATACTCGTTAGAAATGGGGCCGGGAGCGGGGGCACCTGGGTGGCTCAGTTGGTGAAGCGTTTGCCTTCAGCTCAGGTCATGATCCCAGGGTACTGGGATCTAGTACCATATCAGTCCCCTGCTCAGTGGGGAGCCTGCTTCCCCCTCTCCCTCTGTCCCCCTGCTCGTGCTCACTCTCTTTCTAAAATAAAATAAAATAAGAGAATGGGGCCAGGGAAAGAAAAATATATGCCAAAGGAAAAAAATCTGAAGGTAAATAGCCTTCAAAGTGAAGGGCGAATCCCTGCCTCGGATATCAGTGGTCTCCATCTCCCCTGAGGGTCCACATGCTGCACACACCTCCCCCAAAACTGGTTTCTATCCCAACTATATGAAATGTTCGATTTAAATGTAAGAAATGCATTTCAAACAGGAAGAAATTGAATCTTAGCTAATAGGATAAATGTTTATTGCTTTTGTCCTTCATTCCACAAACTGTGAGTACGGAGTCCAATCATCCTTACCTTTCGGGGATGACTTAAGTTTATACTAGATGTCAACTTTGTCTAGATGTGAAGCCGATGATGACGATTATCCTCTGATTTGGATATGGCCTGAGACCAAGGAAGATATTAGCTGGGTTAGTACCCCTTCCGGTACTTTGCATCCTTGAGTTAAGGACTGGACCATATCTATTACCGCACACTGTACCTTTTACATAAAGAAAAAGTATTCAGGAAGAGAAGCGACTGCACCTCTTGTCACAAAGGGCAGAAGCCAGGTGTTGCTATGGTCATAGCTGTCCCAACAGGACTCGAGAGGAAGGTGGTGTAAGTTGGTTAGACACTGAGGACTCAGTATTCGGTGGCTTTGTCACCCTGTGTAAATCTTCACACTTCCTTGAGCCTTAAAATTCCTTTTCCACCCTAAGTCAAAAGGTTAGTGTAAAAGTCAGATGAGGTAACGGATCTCTGTGTGCTTTGAAACTGTTGTTTGTTTGTTTTTAAGTGCTTTGCAAAGAAGAGCTAGTGAAATATTCAGGTCCTTTTTACTATATCTGATGTAACAAACCTCTTTTAAGCACCAAATATTTGCTTGATGATCGATTCTAGTCACTCCTTTTAGATTAAATTCATTGAAAGATGCTACAGGACTTCTGTAAGCTATGGACATAATGTGAAGAGGTGGTCCACATCCTCTCTTTGTCCTGCATTTGACCCAAGGTCATTAGACCACCAGCCGCAGTTTGGAAATATTTTGGTTATTATGAGAACTTTCATTTTCATGAGGTATGACCCACACTGATCAGTCTTGACACACTCTAGCCAAAGAATCTCAGTGAAGGGTAATTAAGGTCCTCTACAGCCTTAGTCCCCCATATTGATCTGTGGACCAGCATCAGGGGCATCACCAACAGAATTGTAGTGTCGAGGGCACGTGATGGAATGAGCACTGGGTGTTATACGCAACTGATGAATCACTGACCTCTACCTCTGAAATTAATAATACACTATATGTTAATTGAATTTAAATAAAATTTTAAAAATTAAAATTAAAAAAATGTAGAGCCTCAGGATGGACCCCAGGTGCATGTGTCCAGTCAGAGTCTGCATGTTAACAGGGTTCCCAGGTGATGGCAGCATCCACGAAAGGTTGAGAAGCAGTGCCACACAGCCTCCCATCGAGTGACAGCTCAGCCTCGGCTTCCACAGCCACTGGGATCGGCAGCTCCCTTCCTCTCCAGGGAGCCCTTCTACTGGACAGCTTGCACTTTTAGACTTCTCCCTCCTGTCAAAATCTGCCTGTTAGGGATCACCCAGAATACATTTCCTTCTTCTGCCACGTTAAAGCCCACATAGCAAGTGCTTGGAAATGTCATTACTTTCCTTTGTTACACAGACGCTTGGACCCGGAGGCTGGATGGGTGGTGAGTGGAGCCACACAAGGTCACCTGGCAAAGACCAGCAGGTCCTGAGACCTTGGAGAAGGACCATGAAAAGGCCCCTTGCAGTTCTGGCTCTTCCTTTACTCCTGCCAGAGTCCAGGGTTTAAAGGATTGCCGTTTTGAAGTTTAGAGAACGTGAAGAGGTTTCCCAAAAGGACAGGAATATAGAAGTGATGTCTGGGGTGAAAGTTGGTCTTGCGAGACATGCTAAACACGAGGGGATGGTGTGGTGGCGTGCGAGGGGCCGCCCAGCAGCTCGACCTCTTACTAGCTGTGGGACATTGGAGCATGAACTAAACCCCCTGAGCATTAGCTTCCTGGGTTTTAAAGGCAAACAGGGTGATAAACCCTGTTCTGCCTATCTCCAGGGTTTCTGTGGGACTCATGGAAAATAAAACCAGTGAGCACTCTTAATGATGTGGGAAATGGTCCAAGGATGAAAGAGAAGATCCAGTGGGACAGTAAATGAATCCAGAAGACAAATCTACCACTGGCTTGCTATGTGATCTCAGGGGAGGCCCTTGGCCTCTCTGGGCCTCTCTCTGAATCAAGTGGGTCATATACGCAAAATCTGAGCACCCTTCTAGAAGGCCCTGGAGTTATCATGGCTTGTTGCTGTTGGTGCACATTACCGAGAGGGTTTCTCCAAGAAGGATGGCTCTTCAAATATTTATTTAGGGAGATTTCTTAGAGCTTGGGATTGAATCCTTTCTCAGGGAAGAGATTCCAGACACTCTTCCTGGTCTCCTATGGGAAACCCATTTTAAGTAACGGGTCTGCTTGGCCACAGTCGCACCTGTGTTTCCATGTCAGCATGTGGTACCTGAGCTGGTGAGTGAAGAGTGATGGTTTTATTTCTGCAGCTGCGTTAGGACACCCAGTCCTATTTCTGGAAGCAAGCTCTGCCCTGTGAGATATCTGAACTCATTCCTGGCTGGAGGGTGTCATGTGCAGACTTTTCCAGGGGAACGGTCTTGTTTGATACTTCAGATATCACCAAGGAGTTTTTCAGAAGCATTTCTGTTTGTTTCCACAAGTACGCAGATGTGGCATACCTGTTAGTTTTGTGAGCCTGCTTTGCCAGAGGAGGCTTCTAGTCGACCAGATAACTGAAACTGGCTTTTGGTTCAGCAGCTCTTCCGTAGATACCTTGCCAGCTGAGAGCAAAAGGACCAATGTGTGTGTTATGGAGGGTCATAACCGTTCCTTAAGACAGCCCTTCTGTGTCTCTTTCCCGCCAATCTGGGGACCCTGTGTTCATGCTCAACTCACTGTGCTCATATTCCCAACCTCCCATTTCATTGCCTGGATGCTTGCTTCTAACTCTACGTTGCGTTTTCTCCTGTGCACCCACCGTGTTGTCATGGAAACTCGATGGTCGTAGGCCATGAGTATCCGGCGTCATCGAGTGTGATGGTGTGGTACGTGTATTTGCTCACACTTTTATTTTGAATCCGTTCCAATGTGACATCTGCTAAAATGTCTCCCTTATAATTTGCTTGGTGATCACAGCCTTCTCATCATTCACTGAGAGCAGGACCTGATCTCACAGAATCTGAAAAGAGCTATGTGGTAAGATGCCTGTAGCTTTTCTAAAGAGAACCCTTACTGACTTCTAGAGGCTTGACTGGAGTAATGCCTGGCTGACTCACAGAGCCATTATTTGCAAGAATTAAATGGCGGTTGTGCTGGAGGGAAATGTTAGGCCCACCCCCTTCCCTCTCAGAAAGCAGAGGAGTTTAGAGACCATACTTGTACTCTGCCTACATGTGGGATTAAATTAATGGTTAGTGCATGATTGGGGGTCCATACTTGCATTTCTATCCTGACGTTATTCCATTTGTGACAGTTACTCACTAATTACAGGCTTTTATGCTGCTGCCTTTGTTTTTAATATTCATACTAAATTCCCAATTCTTCTGTATCTTACCTGTTTCTTCCATGCTTACGACTGGATCTCTCCTGCACTCCACTACTGGAATATCTATTTTTTTTAACCTGGATCTTCAACTCTGTTGTTTCCCTGGACTTATGTGCTTCGTCCGGAATGTTACATCTCTTCCTCTCTTTCTTTTTTTTTTTTTCTTTTTGTTTTTTGTCCCCATGTTGACTGTTTTATGGGGGTTTCTGGATATCTCGGGGCCACTCACAGGAAGCAGTTTGCAATGAGATCATAAACATTGCCGAAAAATCTGTTCATTACTGCAGCACTGTTTCTCATCCTCTTGACTTTCATCACAAGGTATCCCCTTCTGACAATAAATCATCTTTAATCATTTCTCAGCAACCTCAAGCCCAGCAGCGAAGAGTCACCCCAGACAGGAGTCAAACCTCACAAGATATGTAAGTACACTTGGCGAACTTCCTTTCTCACATTCTCAGTAGACTCTTGGCTTTAGAGAATGAGTCATTGACCAAGTGTGGGGGCAGCTATTTGGGGGAATGGACGAGTCACCCCCGGCTTCTCTGAGGATTTCTAGTTGAGGCCATGTTTCCCATCAGCCAACATGAAACAGGTGGTGGGTGGGTGAATAAAGGAGGTCACAGACTACCAAGAGATAGAGACCGGGAACGAATGAACTGCCATCCAGGGGCGAATGAGGGCAGTGCTGACTGGCTTCAGTGTTGTGGGAATATAGAGGAAGGAGTCACTGGTTCTGCCTAGAGGAATCGAGTTGATCCCACTCATTAAAGAAAAAAAAATCATTGGATATCTCCTATGTTTTAAGCATATAGGAGCAAACTCCATTCCCAGAAGAAGAGAGATTTGGAATGAGCATTGAAAGACACATTGAAGGGCCCTAGCTGGCTCAGTCAGTAGAGCATGCAACTTGATTTCAGGGTCATGAGTTCAAGCCCCACGTGGCTGTAGAGCTTACAGAAAGAAAGAAAGGGAGAGAGAGAGGAAGAAAAGAAAGGAGGAAAGAAAGACAAACTGGATTTGAGAGTTAAAAGGTCTTCCCAGCTGAGGAAACCATACATGCAAAGACCCAGGGTAGATGGTGTGTTTGGGGAACTCGGAGAAGGCCCATGTGGGGAAAGGACTCAATGGAATGGCGCACTGAGCAGCATGAA
The DNA here is from genome assembly GCF_003265705.2 of Callorhinus ursinus. Classification (NCBI taxonomy): domain Eukaryota; kingdom Metazoa; phylum Chordata; class Mammalia; order Carnivora; family Otariidae; genus Callorhinus; species Callorhinus ursinus. The sequence continues at coordinate 24,031,384 of NW_027397082.1, forward strand.
GCCCATCCAAAATTAGAGCTGACTGGGGGACCCAAGCTGCAACGTTCTGAGACCTTGGCCCCTCAGTCTCCACTGTCTGGGAGTGAGGATAGAGAAGCAGGTATCAGGGATTACTTCCCAGAGCTGAGGCTAGCAAGGCAGCCATGGTGGAAGTAAAGAGGAAGATAAGGCATTCTGAGGAGTCCAAGTTGGTTGGAGACAGCAGGCAAGTATGGAAACATCAAAAATGTATTCGCTTACCTACTGGAAATCTATCTGCATCTCTTAACTGCTCATTGGAGACTTCCTTCTGGCAGACAGATCCATCTAGTGAATTATCAATACATTTGGATAAATGTATAAAAGTGAATGAGCCCTTTGTTTCAGCAGAGGAAAATGAACCTCTCATTCCTGGGGACTGGCTCCTCTTACTTGTTTCTAGTCTCATTTGCCCACTTACTGGAATTCACTGGCATCTACTGGAAATGGTAGATGGTTGGCTCATTTGCAAAGTTTTGCCCTCTACTGTTGTGTTTCAGAATAGTAAGTACACAGAATTGTGAACTTACTAGTTCACAGAAGCATAGTAGATGCTTCTTAAATATTTGTCAAAGGAATAAATGAAAACAAACTTTTCCTTGTCGGATTTTACAAGTAGGCCAGCCTCCTCCCATGAGCTGTTGTCAGGACAGACCGAACAGCACAGACCAGATTGCCTTAGGCCAACTAACAAGTAAATAAAAATCTTACTCCCAAACATCACTGGGATGGAAAGAAAGCAAAAGCTTTCAAGAATTTTGAAAAAACGACATCACATTTAAAAACAATTAATGAGGGGCACCTCCTGGCTGGCTCAGTCAGAAGAACGTGTGACTCTTGATCTTGGGGTCATGAGTTTCAGCTTCACTTTGGATATAGAGATTACTTAAATGAATAAATAAAAACAATCAATGAAATATGTATCAGCATATTAAACTCAAGGTAAGCAATTAGAATGTACTTTTTATATCTTTATATTAATGCAACAATTTTATATATATACAACAATTGCTTTATGCTCTCCAATGTGTATGTCCAGAATATAGTGTCTATATAGTGTCTATCTCTAGCCCTGAGTAACTTCTTTTTTTTTTTTTTTTTTTTTTGGACCTAAATGTATGTAGATTATCAAGGATAATCTACATACATTCTCCTATGTTAAGAAAAAGCCTTGGTTAACTTTAAAGAGGGGGCATCTAGACAAAATGTTTAGCTATGGTAACCAAATGAAACTAAATAAAAGGACTGATCATAACCTTGCTTGTCAGAGGCTTCCCATCCCCTGACATCAGTCTTCATTTCCTTATTATATACTGAATGGATCTCCCCAAATGCTACACTATCAGGGAAATAGCCAATAAAATACTTTCATCCCCACTGATGAGTACGAAACACTACCTAAGTGTTGATTTAACGGAATTGAGCTTTAAAAACTCATTATTCGGTCCTATCAGTGTTTGAATCAATGTCTCTCATTTTTAGATTTAGTTACCAAGCATTATATAGCTACACACCACAGAATGATGATGAATTGGAACTCCGAGACGGAGATATTGTCGATGTCATGGAAAAATGTGATGACGGGTGGTTCGTTGGTAAGTGATCTCCTCGTGCCTTTCTTACTAGCTGTGTATTGAAGGAGTAACTAGGAGTGATAAGCCATGCAAAAGGCAATATTCTCTGCACAGAAAAAAGAGCCTTTCTCAAATCCGGTACTGCTGTCAGGAATGCTGGGCCACCCACTTTATGCTTGCTCTGAAGACAGTGTGGATGACGCTCATGATACCGGACCCAAAAACCAAATATGCCAACGCGACTGCACGGAAGGGCAGTTGTCAAATTCATTACTTGAGTTTTGTTTGTATTTCTATTGTGTGTATATCTGTTCTACATTTGAAAATTTTCTTTTTTTTAAACTCTCATGAAACAGCACAAGAAAATTTGAGCCTAGATCTCAACTGTGAAACTCAAGCATATGTGTAGACCTTCCAAAGACCTTATTTACTTCAGCCTTCTCATAACTTTAAAAAAGCAACCTGCTTAATTAAAAGATTCACCGTTATAGAACTGGAGAAAGATCAGTGTTCTTTGAGATTTTGTTACAAAGCAGATACTTGCTTAATATACTTTGTTACTGGAGTTCTCAACAAATAGCCTGTAAGACGAGAATTATCCTCAGTTCACAGCCTCAAAAACTGAAGCCTGAAGAGGTGATGTAACTAGCCCAGGTCACCCAGGTAGCCAGTCATGGAGCCAGTACTTGGACTCAGCCGCATCTGTCCCCAAGCCTCTGTTCTTTCTCCTCAGGCATAAATATGCTATTGGGAGCCACTGACTCACTTTTTACCTCTGTTTTCCCCTTGTACAAATGGCTTTACCTTTATCTTCTCTCTAAGACCAGCTCTTTCCTGATCTCTCTGGAAAATCTTTGCTAACATGAAGTCCTCTCAGGGCTGGGGTAGTAAGAATGGGAAGGCCTCAGCAGAAATGGGAAGCCAGAAAGATTTGCCTGGGCCTCACTGGCCTCTTAGAAAGCTGCCCCATCCTCCCCAGGCCCCCAGAAGCCTGTGGCCCCTCACTACCTTGAATTCCTCCAATCAGAAGGAAGCCAGTCTGAGAAGTCGGCAACACTCCAGTGGAGTGCAGTCCAGTGGAAACAGAATACAAGCTGTGAATGGAATTTAAATTTTTCCGGAAGCCACCTTGAAAGAAGTAAAATGAAACCCTTGAAACTAATTCTAGGGATATATCTTATTAAAACCAATGCATTCAAGATATTATCATTTGAACATGTAATCGGTGTAAAAAAAATGTTAGTATATGAACAGAAGAACATAAACTATCCCACTAAGCCTTAGAATTCTGATGTATATTTTATAGGTACAGCGTAGCTCGATTCAGACTAGCCACGTTTCGTGGCTGTCGTATTAGAGAGTGCAGCTGTGGTACAGATTCACTGTTAAACTCCTCCAGGACTATTTACATTTTTTACAAGAACGTGGGGTAGGGTGAGGGGCACCATTTCTCTAATGGGGGCATGCCTGGCAGCTAGGCAAAGGAAATATTATTCAATCCCTCAAATGCTTCAAAACGTAGCCTAGTGCTCAGAGGAGAATCAAGTAACCCAGTGGAGCTTATTTTTCTCGTCCATAAGGAAAGGTGCAAACCAGCTATAGGAGCACATCTCTCACCCTTATCATCATCTCCGTTCTCTGCAGCCTCCTCGGCGGTCCTCCCTAGGGGGTTCAATTAGTTGTTTTAGTTGTCTTTAGCTTTGACGCTGTCTTTTCGCTTCGGGCAACAGCTCCAACCTACTGGTAGTGGCAGCTTGAGATGCTGTGTCCACTGGGGTTCTGAAGCTGCATCCAAGCCAACTGGGAAAAGGATGCAGTTGTCAAATTGTGCTGTCTGCCAGTGAGTGGGGAATAATGATATGGTCTGGATCTGCCACCACCCCCACCCACAGCCTTAGAGAGAGTCCCGAGGGAAGAAGCTAGGTTAGGGATCCGGCAGTCCGGGTGTGGAGCAGCACAGGAAGGCCTTTGTGCCCAGGTAGCTCAGTGTTCCTGGCTCGGTGGGAACCCTGACAAGGTTGGCAGCAGAGACGGGGAGTCAGCCCGGGGCTTAGGCACAGGCTTCTGAGAGGAATTTCCTTTTGATGTGTGGTCCTGTCCAGTGGACTTTTAGAAATCCTACAGTTTAGAAATTCTAAATCCCTGGTATCTTGTGCTGAATAAATGGGCTCATTTTTTCCAGAAAGGAGAAGTATTGGAAAGAGCAGTGGGCTGGGAGTCAAGAGTCCTGGGTTCAGAGTCTGCTTCTGATGCTTGCTAAACTGTGGGACTTAAGCTCTCTGACTTCGCATTCCTCATCTGAAAAGGGGGGGAGTATTGAGAATGCCTGCCTGGCTTAGCACCCAGCATTATTTTGTAGCCTAAATGAGATAAGACAGGGAAAAGTGCTTTGGAAACCATATGCTGTCCTTCATGCTACAGGGTTGTTATCCAGGGGCGCCTGGGTGGCTCAGTCCAGTCAAGCTTCCAACTCTTGGTTTCGGCTCAGGTCATGGTCTCAGGGTTGTGGGATCGAGCCCCAATTTGGGCTCTGTGCTCAGTGGGGAGTCTGCTTGGAATTCTCTCTCCCTCTGCCCCTCCCCCTGCTTGCATGTGCACTCTCTCTCTCTCAAATAAATTAATTAAAAAACAAAGGGCTCTCTCTGAACTCACATGGGTGAGTCTTCTGATTTTGCTTGTGTTTTTTTGTTTGTTTGTTTGTTTGTTTTTTATAGGTACTTCAAGAAGGACAAGGCAGTTTGGTACTTTTCCAGGCAACTATGTAAAGCCTTTGTATCTATAAAGAAGATTGAAAACCAGAGATTATTTTTACTGGAGGATGAAGCGTAATTCATGAACTGGACTCTTTATTTAAACATTGAGTCAGTAGGAAAACTAATGCAGTGGATAAAGTAAGAAGCAAAAGAGAGGGACAGAGAAGTGTTGTGTCTAAAGCCTGAGCCTGTCTACGCTTGCAGTGTATCAGGCAAGCCGAACTGAGGAAAAAGGAATGAGGCAAATCTGTATTTACTTAGCTGCTTCTGGGAGCCACTCCAAGCCTTCCCAGCCTTTCCCCTTCTTGGGTAATCTGACCTGTAACACAGTCCAGGATCAGTGAGGTCAGAAATGTCTCCTGCTGCCCAGGCCTTGACCAGCTCTGGCTCACAGCAGTCATTTAGCCACAAGCAGCCCTCGGAGCACCAGGCAGATCCCCGGCCATTCTCCAAAGGCTCCGCACCCCGGCCACCCCAGAGCCCACCGGTTTCCCAACATTGCTAGAGATCTGCCTGGGCTGCCGAGGCCATCCCTGGACAGTGGCGGGGGCCCCCCAGGCTACCCAAGACCATGTGCCTCACTCCTGGGGTACGTGGAGAAATGGAAGCAGAACGGAGGTGCCCTGCGCAGTCAGCCTGCATGTGGCATTGCCCTCGACGCCCCTGGTGTTCAGACAGAAAAGCACATGAGGTTTGCCCATGGGCATGGGGTGCCCAGGTCAGGTAGTTAAATTTGTGTTTCCAAGTGATGAAGTTAAGAAGTTCTGTAGCTGTCAAGGTCACTTGCAGTGTGGTCCTTTCCCATATCACTGACTTTTGTAAGTGGTCACCTTCGGCACAATTTCATTTACCAGAATGCCAGTGCTAAGCTTTCTTTTCTGGATTGTTTCTGGCCAGGGCAGTATGAGGCCGCTAGGCCTGTTCTCACAGAGAACCAAGGATGGCATTCAGTGAATCATTTAATAGACACTGATGCACACCAGATGCCAGGGCCACCGGTGAGCAGGACGTGCTCCATGCCGTAGGCCTACCGCGTCCTCGTTTTCGCTCCCCGAAGTAGTTCAGGGACCACCCACAAGGTGGTCGCCCGGGGTCCTGAATCTCGACGCACCCTGAAGAGAGGTGAAGAGGCCTTTCTTCAGAGCAGAAGGCACACAGGCAGCGGCCCCATGTGTGAGGCAGCGGGAGGCCTGCCCTCTGTGGGGCCACGTGTGAGGAGGGAGGCCCGTGTGATGCCCGGGGTGCTCGGTCACAACTCCATCCAGTTCGAGGATGTTCATCAGCCCCTCCGGTAGACCCCTTGAAGAAATAGGGACTGGCCCACTTGCCTGCCGGGAACTCAGAGGTGACGGGAGGGGCAGACACACAGGAATATTGGGTCCAGAGAGACTGTGATATGTGCTAAGAAGGGTATGAGAGAGATGGAGGTTATCTTTCCCTGGAGAGACTCTAGAAAGCATTGTCGTATTTCTCTCTCCATTCGCTCACTCTTGAACAGTGAGGCTGCTAGAAGAACCTTTGTCTGAGGGTAGTTTATGGCTGGAAGTTCTTGGAACTGCTTTCAGAGTCTTCAAACTCTCATCCTCCCCACAAGTACACATCCAAGGTCACAAATAGAAGCAGCAATTCTAGGTAGGTAAGGTGTCTACAGGAACCCTGGCTCTCTGCGTGTAGCTCAGAATTGCTGGCGGACCATTGTCCCGAAGTCTGGAGTCTTTACAAGTAGGCGGAGTTTGTCTTCAGTGCCTCTGCCTCACCTTCTGTCTCTACCACCCACCTGCCACCCATCAGCTGTGCACCCCCACCTCCTCTGCCTCACCTTCTGTCTCTACCACCCACCTGCCACCCATCAGCTGTGCACCCCCACCTTCCCCGTCACACAGCCTCATTCTCTCCCTGTCCTCCTTTCAAGTCCTGGTCTCAGGAAGGAAACTGCTGCTTACTCCTTCACACTAGAGTGTAAATGACTGATAAGAGGAATGTGTTAACTTCTTCCCAGAGACATTTGTTTTTAACTAGGACAGAGCAGAGCCTTAACCCCAAGGGGTGAGGCTGTGGAACTAACGGTGGGTGTAGGGGGTGCTGGTGGTGGAGGAGGAGGAGCTTCCTGGGTAGAAGGAGACTTTCTGATAGTCTTTGAATCAGACTCCTTGCTTTGGAAGGTCCACTTCACCATCCGAGGGTGCCGTTTGACTCTCTCCAAGGGGATATAGTACAAGTGCATATGCACGTGCGTTTTGCACGACAGCATTTCACTCACTTTTGGAATGTAACTCCTGTATTGGCTAACATGTTTCCTGGTCTGTCTTAGATGCAAACAATTAATAACGATCTTACTCTTAATAGTTTTTTTTTTAGGGGTGCTTCTTGATTAAGTAGGTAATTTTGAACACCTCTTTAAATACAGCTAGAAAATAAAACCAATTTGTAAAGCCACATTTGCATATGATGCCAGCCTCACGCATTTGTAGATCTCCAGAAACCCAGGTATGCCTCACCAATTTGCCCGTCTTTAACAAAATCATGTTAAAATTTGCAAAATTTGCATCGAACTTCAGCTTCCTATGTATGACAAAACAAGGAACAAAGGTTTCCCATTGCTCTTTTGTCCTCATTTAGTAATATAAAATACCTATTTTTATGCTGAGATATTTATACAAGTTTATTAATAGCAAGTGCAACTAACGGGCACCATGCCTTGCAACACATTTTGATATAATCGCCATGCTTCTGGGTAAAGGCAAGCCCCCAACTACTTATCTTTTGCAGTCTCTCTCGGGAAATAAAAAAAAAAAAAAAAAAAAAATCATATGCGTAAGAAGTAGGACTGTAAATATGTATATTTAACTTTGTATAGCCCATGTACCTACTTTGTATAGAAAAATAATTTTAAAAATTTGAACCGAAGGGGGGTAAAATAAGGAAGTCATGAAGTTTTTTGCCTTTTTATTTAAATGAAGGAATTCCAAATAACTCACCTGCAGATTTTTAGCACAAAAATAGCCATTGTAAAGTGTTAAAATTTCAAATAATCATTCTTTCTGGGAGAGAAGGTAATTGCTATCTCATATAAATAGGTTTTTTTTTATTTTGTTTTTTGATTTTTTTTGCAGTCCTATTTATCTACAGTAGGTATTAAGTTCTTTTGCTAGAATAGGTTACTACAGAGAAGATTATATTCTGAGAGAAAAATAACTGACATTATATATAACCAATTAATTTAAAATGTTGCCATTTTAATTACACCTGGAGAGCATGTACTATGCCGACACAGATTGTCCTGTTCATTTATTTTTCTTCATTGCGGTGGATTGATTTGATAAATGGATGTGTTGAGTTACTATATTTGCTGTACATATTATTTAATAAACTTTATTCAGAATTGCGTGGCATATGTTTGTTCTTACCATTCATTGTTTCTTTCCTTCCTTTGCCAGGTTTCTCAAGGGAGGCTTGTATTCACTGCTTCGATAGCGCATGCCCTCCTTTCCGTTCTTAATCACATACCGTCTTGCTTTGCTCCTGGAAGACCTCACTTCTTACCTTACTCCTTTCTCAATAAGCTAACTCTGTGACCTTCTCGGAATGGACTACTGTTGACCATCTCACCATGCTTTCTATTCTGATTGCAAAGATAATGATGTCTTTAAAAGCACAAGTGAAACATTATAAAATACATGCAACGGGTCTTGATTTGCTCCGCAAGACATGGGTACAAGAAATGATATACAGCATTTGGTTTTCCTAAATCGAGTTAAATCGGCTATGAGCCTTCTCTTGCTATGATGGGTGAAAATGCAGTCTGTCCCCTCTCAAACCAAGTGTGTCAGGATGGTGGCATACCTGGCATCCTATGACTAGCACCACACCCATCTCTGGGGGGCAGGGCCTGCTGTGCACAAATCAAACCTCCACCTTCCCCTGGTTCTGTCCTTCTCCACCTCTTGTCAACTCAGCACTGCCACCTCTCGGGGGTGACTCAGTGACATCCCTCTCGGTAGACTTAGGCCTCAAACAGTCATGGGAGAAGGGTTGCTTTCTAGGGGGTCTGTCAGGACTGAGTCCGGGGTCATGGGCACTACTTTCAGGCCGTTCATCCCTTCCAACAAATCCATCAGCTGTACTTTCAGAACCCAACCCTTTCTCTCTGGAGAAAGCCATTTTCTCTCTGGATTCTTGTGCTTGCTTTCTAACTCACCTTCCTGCTTCCACCCTTGCTACCTCTACTCCGGTCTTAACAGAACAACCAGAGTGAGCATTTTAAAGTCTATCCAAAACCCTCTCGTGGCTTCTCACATCACCGAGTGGTACCATGGTCTCAGGTCCATTGGTACACTGTCCCACCCCGCTCCCTTACCTTGGCTTCATTTCTCCTTGTTCCTTATGGCCTCAGACTCGTCAAGCACACTGCAAGTTCAGGATCTTCCATTCTGTCTTCTGTACCCGGAAGACCCTTTCTGCTGGAGCTGCGTGGCTTTCTTCTGCCCTCTCTTTACATCTTTAGGTTGCCTTCTCAACGAGGCTTTCTCTGACCACTTTATATATAACAGGACCCTACCGTTTCCACCCAGCATCCTCTCCCCCTTCTCATCCTCTGTGCTTTATAACTCATCAGCATCTGATATGTGTTTCACAATCCTGTAAAATCCATGAGGGTCATGATTCCATTTGCCTTTTATATGCCCAGCACCAAGAAGAGTGCCTAACATAGTCGGCACTCAGTCACTTGATCAAGTAAATGCGTAAATAAATGAACCCCTGGGGCCAGAGATCTTAGAACTCACAATACTAATAATGAAGGAAGGGATGCGTTATCAGTCCTTTTTCTTATAGCAGCAGAAATAGAACAGCAATTAATCTCAAATTACTCTGAGCTCATACAAACAGCAGGTGAGAATTTTCTGTAATTAAGGTCACCTCCCCACAGAGATTACTGCTGCTGACTACCCGCTCTATGGTCCTCTGAGCTTTCTTTGTATAGTACACATGGTCTATAAACAAAAGCTTTGCATGGTCTTATACACTTTTCCCCCCTTAACAATAGAGCTTGGACATGTTTCCATAATTTACTTAACCAATCCCCTATTGATGATGCGAATATTGCCAGTTTTCCCCCCACAATAAACAATGCTGCATTGAATACAATTATTGGCTCAAAGAGCAAGAACATTTCAAATCTTGAGATACTGCCAAATTGCCTTCCAAAATACATCACACCAGTTTATACTCCCGCCAAGTATGGGAGTGTCTGTTTCCCCACCACCCAGTTAATCTGCTTCCATGGAACGCTGTTCCTTGGTTCGTCTGCCTTTTCACTGGCCAGCCCTCCTTCTAGATCTTTACTTGCATTCCCAGCCGTCTGTTACTTTCTCTTAACACCTGTTCCTTCAGGGAGCAGATCCCTCACAATGTAATTTGGCGGAAAGAGTCAGTCGTATGGGGGCTCCCGTCTATGATAAGTGGTAGAAACCTAACACTACGGGCCATTCTTGGGTCAAATCGCTGGAAAAAAGGAAGTTGGAACCAGCCTCAGGCAGGAGTGAATCCAGATTCTCAGACTCTCGTACTTGTCTTATTCTTGGCACTGTTGGCTTGTTTGGCTACATTGTCACCTACCGAGTGCGGCAGTAGGCAGCCCTGGGCTCATTCTTACGGGCCTCCGACGCCCTTTTCTAGGGAAAAGGGCCTTCCTGTTGCGCTTCCCTGAAAACAATTCCAGACCCTGCCAGGTCCAACTTGGGTAGTTATCCCTCCTTTGACTAATCGCTGGCTGAAGCGGGTGTAGTATGAGTGACAGCCTCAGCAGCACCATGTGGACCAGGGGGAGAAGAGCAGGCGGGGGGAGGGCTGTGCTGCTAGAAGAAGGAAGAAGGCAGCTGGATCGGTAACTCAGTGGTCCGCTGTGCAAGCTAGACTCTGAGCGTTACTGTGACAAGCTTTGGAAAATGGAATACCCTTGCCCTATCAATACAAATGTCCGTGAGCTGAATGTAGGCTATGTGCTGAAGCTCTGCAGGCCAAAGTCTTGAGAAGACCATGGTGGAGAGCACAGGATGGCCACCCAGACAAGGGGTTTGATGTGACCACGGGGACACGGCACAAGTGTATCACGTGCTAAAAACACTAGGACTCTTATGAAGGAAAAAGGATTAGCGTCTCAAAAGTCATGAAGAACGTTTGCATGAGTCATACATAGGTGTATTTGCCAAGTCTTGGCATGTCGAGATCAAACCTGTCTCAGGAACGCTTAGCGGAGGCCCTTAAGAGAAATGAAAGAAGTTACTACTTGATACAAGTCATCTGTGGAATGGATTAGCCAGGCAGGTGGTTCAGACTGAACATAGTCAAGAAAATTTAAGATGAACTCACAGATGGAAAAAGCCCGTGATGAGCCATCTGAATGACCACGTGACGCTGGTTTCTGATGCCTGTCCCGGGGGAGGACGCCTCTGCTCCTCCAGCACTCACCTCGGTGTCAGCAGAGGGAAAACACTGGGTAGATTAAGAGTCTCTGACCCCCTCTGGCTTACTGGTTTTTAAAGTGAGACTGACAGGGCTGCTTGGCTGGCTCAACCGGTGGAGCATGCAACTCTTGATCTCAGGGTCATGAGTTCAAGCCCCGTGTTGGGCACAGAGATTCCTTTTTTTAAAAAAAAAAAGTGAGGTGACAAACCTAGGTGAATCTGCAAAGGAGAGGTAGAGCTGAGAATCATCGTCTAAATAGTAGCATAAACCATATAGATTGACTTGAGCTTGTATCATCAAGGTCACTGGATCTCCAAGATGGCCCATGGACCTGTTGGAGTCCCCAGGCCCTTTTAGCAGATTTTTAAAGCCAAAAACTGTCTTAATAATAATGTTAAGATGCTTGTGGTAGCCAGCTTCCAAGAATGCCTTTGGTGATCCCTACCTCCCAGTATTCACGCCCTTCTGCACTCTTTCAGGGCTGGTCTGTGGAACCAGTAGAATATGGCACAAGAAATGGTATGTCACTTCCAAGACTAGGTCATAAAAGCCATTGCAGCTGCTGTCCCTTGTTCATGGGGAGAAGCAGACCACACTTTAGAAGTTCTAAGACTGGGGCGCCTGGGTGGTTCAGTTGGTTAAGTATCTATCTGCTTGCAACTCAGGTCAGCTCGGATCCTGGGATTGAGCCCCACGTCGGGCTCTCTGCTCAGGGGGAGTCTGCTTCTCCCTCTCCCTCTGCCCCTCCCCCTGCTCACTCTCTCTTGATTTCTCTCTTTCTCTCCCTCAAACAGATAAAAACTTTCAAAAAAAAGTTCTAAGACTTAGTTGTCATATTGGATAAATATGCTAATTCTTCCCAAAAGGAGGGCTATTAGGACAATGGGCTGGGAGTCAGAAGACCTCTGTTCAAGTGCTGCTTCTGGTACTTCGGTTGTGAGACCTCAGAAATGCCACTTCAGTTCTCTGAGCTGGGGTTTCCTCACCTGGGAGGGGGAGACACCTGGCCCAAGGTGGGTTCTGTTAGGAAGGAGGAAAAGGACATGGTGTTTGAAAGGCAACTTGCAGTGCCCAACCCAGAGCATTCCTGCTCCTCCGGTGCCTACTCCGTACCAGCATTTTTCATGCATTTTCTCATTTACTTCTCATAGCAACCCTACAAGGTAGGCATTCTGATCTCCACTAACAGGTGAGGCACTGGAGACAAAAGAGTTCAGCCCAAGGGTATCCAGCAAGTAACTGGATTCGGTCTGACTCCAAAGCCAGTGTCCTTTCCACTGATCACACCCCGCTGCCTCCAAGCCAGGACAGCCAGCCAGGACGAGTCTGCAGATCTGTATACCTCGGAATATCTAAACTTTACCTAGAGATTATAACATCTCCAAGAATGACCTCATGGAATAATGCTAACAGTGATAACCATTTGATGAGCACCTACTATGTGCTTAAACATTAGAAGTTCAAAAACAGGTCAATTTCCTCAGTCTTCTACCAGAGCCAAGATAGCAGCAAAGGCACAGAAGGAACCTTCAGGTACCTTCGGGTACCTGCTGATTCCATGTCATCTTTTCTTCTACCACTCACAAGCCTCTCCAAAGTGTGGCCCAGCCTCGCCGCTCATACTTCCTCACCACACCAATCCTTTGTCACCTGCACTGTGGTTCCCCTCTTGTAGGACTATAGATCTGCAAAGCTCAGAGGCCCCCCCCCAAGAACTTTGTACTTTCCATATTATCTATCAATTAAGAATGACTTCAACTATAATAGCAGATGGCCCCCAAATGTGACAGCTTATGTGACAGATGTGTCTCATTATCTCACAGAAAAGAAGACAGGCTCTGGGTTAGTCTTATCTGACTCCCCTGGCCTTTCTATCATGATTACAAGCTTGCTAGCGTGGCAGCTCCAAGCATCACAACCTCATACAACTGCATTTGAAGGCAGGAAGCGGGGAGCAAGCCAGGACAGAGGTTTTCTCTGTACATGCTTTCCTTAAGGAAGGAAAATCTTTTCCAAAAGCACCCCCCCCACCCCCGCAGACATTTTCCCATATCTCATTGGCTGGTGCTGATCCCATGGCTACTCCTCGCTGTAAAGAAATTGCCAGAGGGCATCGGCAAGGTGGAAGAGAGTTGGGAGTGACTCTGGGTCCGCTAACCAGCAGTGAGGATCACAAGCAAACCATTCCTGGTGGCTCACTTGTTCTTTGGCTTCCATCAGATCTTCCTGCCTTTCCCCGTACTGGTTCTTCGAATTCTTTCCCTGCTTCTCCTCTTCACTGACTCCTTCAGTATGGATGTTCCCCAAGCTTCTCTCCATAATCTGTTGCCTGGGCAATCTTATCTCTTTTCCTAACTCTAATATTATCCCTTTTTTCCTATGTTGCTTTTATTCTACTTTTTAAATTAAACAATACAAAGCTATGGAAGCAAAACAGAACTCACCTAATCATTCCCACTGAGCTATAACCTCTTTTGTGTCCTACACGTGTGTGTGTGTGTGTGTGTGTGTGTGTGTAACCCGCTCTTCTCACTGATCATAAACACCTTTCCTGACAAGACCTATTCACCTCTACATCTTTATTTAATGATTACATGGTATTCCATGGTATAAATGTGCCATGATATACCTAGCAGCCCTCTATTGTTAACACTCAGGATGCTTCCAATATTTTGCAATTATGGACAATTCTATGGTGAACCTCTTACATGCTCATAGGACCTTAAATGCCTACATTTTTTCTAGACAAATTCCTAGAAGCGGAATGGCAAGATCAAAGGGCACGCCATATTTAAGGCTTTTAACACATGCACGTTGTCGTACAACTGTTGACAAGACCTGTCCGTTCTTTCTTGGCACTTCTCTTGGATTTGTCTTTACCTCTTTGTCACTCAGAATTCATCCTCTTACGCCCTCCCTCAACTGATACCACTCCCTGAAACCTCTTCTGCTTCATACCCACAAAATGATTGTGGGTTTAGAGGTGCCCTCATCACCTTAGCTGGGGAGTCCAGTTATAGATGATGGTCGCTAGTATTTTTGAGAAGTTTCCAAAGAATGAAAGTGGGGCTCCTTAACATGGAGCATTGGGATCAAGGCAGGCGGCCATCGTGCAGGGGGTGTGCCAGAGCGGGTGGCGTGGAACTAGGGAGGACTTCCGGGACCCCGTGAGAGAAAGAGGCCAGAGGGCGTGGGGAGGGGCTCAGGAAAAGAGACTGGAGCTTTCAAGAATTTTTGCATAAAGGAACATGACAGGGAGGAAGCTGAGCTTTCATCCAGGGGGCATTGGAGGGTCAGCCCAGAGCAGGGTCAGGCCAGGGAGAGACTATGAAACAGTAGCGTCCCGTTTACCTAGAAACGATGAAGTCCGTTATATACAGCAAACCTTTCCATGACCCTGCAAGAAAGGTCCCCTTTCCAGTTAAGGAAAAACCTCTCCTCATCCTGTTCCTCCTCCAGCGACTACCCCGTTTCTCTCCTTCCCTTACGGCAAAATGCCTCAGAAAGCTGTGTGTACCTGCTGTCTCTGGCTCTTCTGCTCTGTTCGGCTCTGGAACCCACTCCAATTAGGATTTTGCTCCCATCCAACCAAAGCTCTTCAGTCAGGACCTTCGATGACTTCAACAGCATTAATCCCATGGGCGGTTCTCAGTCCTCAACTCCTTGGACTTTTCTGACACACCTGAATACTCCTTCTCGAACCCGTCTTCCCTTGGCTCCCAGGATCCACTGTCTCTCAGTCCTGGTCCCACTCACCTCTGGCTCCTTCGGGGTCTGTTTCAGCAGCTCGCCCTCATCTCCCTGGCCCACCCCCTGGCCCCCTGCTTCTCGTCCCACTCCCTGGTGCCCTCATCCACTCCTGGGTCTAAAAACCCCCCATGTGCCCAGCCCTTGCCTGGGTTTCTTCCAGGTCCCCCAGCCTCCTACATACAACTAACCGCATGCCCCACTCCACGGAACTGTCTACCCGGCATCTGACACTGACATATGTCCAGAACCCAATTCCTCAGTGTACCCCCAAAGCTGCTTCTCCCACAGGCTTCCCCATTTCAGTTAATGGCAATTCCATCCTTGGAGCTGCTGTTCAGGCCAGAACACAGGAGTCATCCTTGACTCCCCCTCCTCTACTGCGCTTCCCACCCAGCGGCAAATGCTTTAAAATATAGCCAGAATCCCAGCGCTGCTCACAGACTCCTCTGCTCCCACCCTGGGTCCCCGCCGATAATCACCTGTCGCCTGGATTATTGCAACAGCCCACTTACTGCTCCCCTCCTGCAGCTCTTGCCTCCTCTTCCATTTGTTTCATCACAGCAAACACGGTGTTGGAAACAAAAGGCAGAGCATGTGAATCCACCGCACAAAGCCCTCAGACCGGCGGTTCACAGACCCACACAGGAGGCGCCGCCCAGCTAGGTGCCCGGATTTGTCTGACCTCACCTCTACACCTGCATGCACTCTGCTCCAGTCCCCCCTCCCGCCACCTTGCTGAGGAAGGTGCCAGACTGGTTCCCCTCTTCATGCTAGTTCCTCAGCCTGGAATGCCTTTCCTCCAGATAGCTACATACTCACTCACCTGCTCAGGTCTTGGCTCAAGATCACTTTCCTCGAGAAGTCCTCCCTCATCACTTTTATTATTCACATTTGCAACACATATTTACTTTTCTCCGCAGAGTGTGACACCATGTATCATTCTATATGATTTCCTTTTAAATAAAACATTTTATTTGGAGATCAGTTCAAGATCACAGAAAAGTTCCAAGAATAAGGACAATACAAAGAACCCCCACACATCCTTTACCTTGATTTACCTATTGTTAATATTTTATCCCATTTCACCCTCCCTTCCCCCCCCGCCACACAAGCACACACTCACACACGCATAACTTTTTCCTGAACCTTTTGAGAATAAGTTGCATCCATGTGGCCCTTTACCCCTAAATGCTTCAGTGTGCATTTCCTAAAGATAGGGATATTCTCTTACACAACCGTGATCTAGTTCTCTACCCCTGAACTGAACACTGATACAATACTTGAAGCTCCCACCTCCATTAATTTCCCCCACCCCCCAGTACAGGGTCAAATGTCTTCCCAGATACATTGCATTTAGATGGTCTCTTTCTTCTTCTTTAATCTGGAATATTTCTACAAACTTTGTCTTTTATGACATTACCATCTTTGAAGAATATAGTCCCTCTCCCATCCTGTTAGATTTCAAAAGGGGTGGTCTGATGTTTCCTCGTGATTAGAGTCAGGTTACGCATTCCTGGCCAGCATGTTACATAAGCAATACTGTGTCCTTCTCGGGATTCTGTGTTTGAGCCACACACGGTGTACTTTTGCCCCTCACCAGTGATGTTAATGTTGACCTTCTGGCAAGGTGGTGTTAGATTTTACCACGTATTGTTATTTTTCCCTTTGCATCTAATAAGCAGTCTGTGGGAAGATACTTTAAGGCTATGCAGGGGCGCCTGGGTGGCTCAGTCCATTAAGCGTCTGACTCTTGGTTTTGGCTCAGGTCATGATCTCAGGGTCGTGGGATCAAGCCCCGTGTTGGGCTCCATGCTCAGTGCGGAGTCTGCTTGCGATTCTCTCTCCTTCCCTCTCCCTCTGTCCCTCTCTCCCCTCCAATGTTTTCTCTTTCTCTCTCAAATGAATACATCTTAAAAAAAAAAAAAACCTATAAAACATCCTGCTTCTCATCACATTCTCACTCTTGATTTTGCCTTCAACAATGACTTGTGCCCAAATTTAATCTTTATTATGATAGCTGCAAAATGATGGTTTTCAAACTCTGGTACTCACTCTACATTTGCTAGTTGGGACTTAAAATCCTACTGTAAGTAAGAACCTTTCCTTCCCCTTCCTGCCTTTCTTCCTGCCTTTGTACGTCTGTCTAATCTCTCTAGCTATCCATCTATCTACCGTGTGGACTTTTAGATTCTTATTTTTCCCAATAGGCGAGAATTCCTTATTATTTTCATGAATTGTCTCAGATTTGGCCAGGGAGAGCCCCTTTCACAGGCTTCTGTGCCTGCCACTTTCTCAAGCCCTTTCTTACTTTCTGCCTAACAAGCTATCGCAGGCTACTCTGGTAGCTATCCTGCTGCAGCTCTAGAACTTCTTTGAGAACCCTGGATTCCTTTTATGGTGTTTAGAAGCCAACATCAGGATGCTGGGTGTACTCATCGCTCTGGAGTATCTTCGCTTGTGGGCCCTTTTGGCCGGAAAACATATGCATGCAAATACACGTACACATACAAATACTTATTAAACACGTGCACACCTACATAAACATACATATACAAAACATACCATATAGTTTACTTATTCTGTTTGTCCATTACACTAAAATGTAAGCTTCCCAAGGGAGACAATCTGTGGCTGTTTGGTTTGCTATTGATTTTCTAGCACATAGAACAGTGCGCAGCAAATGGGAAGTGTTCGATAAATGGTTGTTGACTGAAGGAGAAGAAAGAAACAATAGGCTACATGACTTGCCAAATCGTTACAGCTGACACATGGCAGAACTCTCTTTTCCTTTGGCTTCCAGGACCCAAAACAGGAGCTAAACCTCTGGCTAGGAGAGCAGTTATTTTCATTTTCGCACCTTAATTTTTTTCTGAACTCTTTTACCTCCAGAACTCCATAGGTTATATCTGCTGCCCATGCACACTGGGATTTATAACCTCAGCCGGTCAGCTGGTGGGAGGTGAAGGTGGAGGCTAGGTGGCCAGGCTTGGGAGTAAAAGACCCCAGGGTCACATTACCCAGTGGTGACGGCTGGGACCTCTCCTCAGCCTGGAATGTGGTCTAACACAGGGAGTAGGGGGACAGTGGGTGGCATTATCATCTCTTGCTGGCCTCCTGCTCTGTTCTCAAGCAGCACCACCCCTGATGCTGCCCAAGGAATGAGCACATAGAAGTAGAGAGTCAGAGCATATAGAAGAGGAGATGGACACAGAGGGGGCGGTGGGGACTCAGCAGGGAGGAAGCCACCATCTAGGAGCCCTGGCGTCATGGAAACTGGCCCTATCACTCTGTCTGTCCTCAAATGCTATAAATAGTTGGTTTCAGTATCAGCCACTGCCAGACCAGGCCAGCAGCATGGGCCAGCCCCGAGAGGAAATGGATTTGGGGGAGGATATCACACACACACACACACACACACACACACACACACACACACACACAC
>NW_027397082.1:24049395-24070407 GCF_003265705.2 Callorhinus ursinus
CACACACACACACACACACACACACACACACACACACACACACACACACAGAAAGAGAGAGAGAGAGAGAGAGAGAGAGAGAGAGAATGGTTGGAATGAGATGAGGCTAAGGAAATGCCTTTGCCTGTCCCCATTGCACACCACATCAGATCACTGGCATTCAGAGCCCTCCCCACAGAATTTTCCAGCCCGTCTGTCATCCAGTAATGTCACTCTAGCAGACCATCTCCTGCCCCTCCTACTACCTCGTCCTGTTTTGGCCACTTGGTATGGCCTCTCTGCTTCTATATGTGCTCATGCTTTTAAAGCTTGTTGCAGATTCCACTTCCTCCAAGAAGGAAGTCCAAAGAGCCATTCCCGAAGGATCTAGTCTAGTTGAGTTGCTGGCACTTGGGCTGTGGGTGCCCTTGCCAGTGAAGCAGGAAGATCTGGCCCTTGGGGACTCCATGAATTCTGAGTCTGAGGGGTCTTTCTGGGATCCTAGGAACCTCTGAATAACCCCCTCCCTGTTCTATTACAAAGCTCTGCAGACCCTACCGCTCCTCCTCTGCTTTCCCAGCCCAGACTCTGCCCTGTTACTTGGTTACTGAGTGATTTTAGGCAAGTCTTGTAACCCCTCTGGGCCTATTGCAGGCTGGATTCCCTGGTCCCAGGGACAGAATGTAGCGTGTGGGATGTTTCTTAAGAAGGGCCCTTGGGCTCAATGCCTGTACAAGGGAGTGGGGGCGAAACTAGATTGAGGAGAGGAAGTTAAGAGTTGCCACGCAGACCTGACAGGCTGGACCTATTCCACAGGCAGCTCTGGGGCCAGAATGATCCATCAGATTTGTCCCTTCAAAATAACACAGGCAGCCTGGGGCTGGGCAAGCCCTTGGGCAAGGCTTCTCTGCAGTGGAGGCAGTCCTTGAAGGGGCTGGAAGCCTAAGGCTGTCCACCTCCCAGGAGCTGGACCAAGTCCTTCTATGAACGGAATCCGGGCAGTCGCTCAGTGCCTCTGCTTCCTCCTGTAAGAAAGGCATCGTGACATTCCACTGGGCTCTTGTCCCGATGAAATGCAACTATGTTTGTCAAGTTCTAGCGCACACTCTGACTCACAGTCACTGTTTAGTAATGAGGACAATGTTTATTGTTTGGGTACTGCGCTAGGGTCCGTTGGGTAACTCTGACCCCAAGCCACCTTTCCTCCTTGCGGGAGGGGGCCGAGGGGTCGTTCCAGGGGAGCTAAAGACTCAAATTTAGACTTTTGATGTTTCTCTAGATGAGGTTACATGTAAAGCCACAGAAATACAATAACAGCAATGAAATATGTTCATAACACAACTTTAAATTCTCCCATTAGCAGATAAATTACATTGTTTATTAATCCATTAATTATCTTGTGAACACTATTATATGACATTGTCTTTTTGTCTTAACTTCTTCAACATAAACAGTTAATATGAATCCCCTATCTGTGATCCAGTTTTGGAATTTCTTCTTCTTTTAATATGCAGGGATGCTTGAGAAATGGTAGTGGTCCAGGTGTCTCTCTGCCTTTGATAACTTTTGTGCCACCTGTCAAGGGAGCCAGGAGGCAGGTAGACAAAAGAGCTGCTTGTCTGCCCCGCGCAGGGCCAACCTGGACTGCCAGCTCCGCTCACCTGTCCACACCCTCACCAGCCCGCAGGGGGCTGCCGCCAGGTTCATTGCTTAGGTGTCCTTCTGGCCCGCGGCGCCACGGAGCATGCTCTGTACAGGGTGGAATCCGGGAGGCGCCCAATCCCAAGCGGCCACTTCAGGGTTTCCCTCGGGGCTGGAGCAGGAAGTGGGAGAAATGAGAGAATTAGGAGCCCTTTCACTGTCCGCCGGTCCCTGGCAGAGCGGAGGCCATCCTCGCCCCACCCCCTCCAGCCGGTTCCGCCACAGGCAGTCCTGGAGCTCCGCGGGGACGAGCCCTGCGTGGGATCCTAGTAAAGGACCCGCTGACCCTCGGAGCAGGGCTGGGGATTAAAAGGGACTAGACTGGTGGGATAGGACTGGGCGGTGACAGATGCCTTTGTTTTTCAAGCCCGTGAGCATGGGTTTCGGTTCTTTTTAAAGAAAAGAGAAGCAAGTCGCTTGGATATGTTTGGCTAGGGCGCCCCGAGGCAGTTGCACCCCTGCTTTGGGGACTCAGGAGCCGCTGTGTTCCCGCGCACCGGGCAGGGGCGACATCAGAGCTTTGGCTCTCTCTTGCCCCAGGGCAGAGCCGGCCTCAGATCCCCGCGTAGGCGTAGTCTGGGGGTCACCCCCTCGCCTTTCTGCCTGGCAGGAAATGCTCAGCCCAGGGGAGGGGTCCCAGCGGTGATCTCCAGGAATGGGAGCCCTGCAGTCCCCTGGCCAAGTACAAAACTTGTCCTGGAGATTAAATAAGACCTATGTCAAGCCCAGCACAGTCCTGGACTCCCAGCCATTAAGAAAGGGAGCTGTTTTTCCAGGAAGCAGAGTCTCCGCATAATGGCTCTGGAGGGTCCTAGAGGTGGCACTCTGGGTGGGGGTTGCTAGGTCCGCAGAAGCCAGGCTGGGGGAACCCACCAGCAGTTGCCTACTACCCTGTCCACATTGTGAAATGGAGAGCTGGGAAGGCCCACTCTCCCCCCTGATATCCTGGACCACTTTTTTCTACCCTCCTTGCTTCCATTTCTCCTGACTTCTCCTGCAGTCCAGTCCCCCTCCCCCGCTCCCCAGATATTTGATGGCGACTGTTTAGGTCCACAAACTTTTATGGAATGTACAATAATAATAATACTAACAAGGCAACTGAATTTCAGAGAGATTGCTTAAGGCCATTCACCTAGGACTGGGCAGGAGTCAAGAGTCTGAGGGAACTGGAGTGTATAGATAAATAAGTAATAGTATTTAAGATAAGACAAGGTTGCTTGCATTTGGAGTAAGGGCTGTCAGTCCCTGGGCGGGGGGTATTTTCTGAGTACAAGCTGTGTGCCCAGCTCAGAGCTCCTTCTGGGGGACAGGAAGAGAGATAAAAAAAAAATAGAAGATGAGGTCCCTAGTTCCTACACAAAGACTAGCATTTAGTCTAAGGACCTTGATTTTTATTTTGAAAACTTTACATCATCATTAGAGGAAATGATCTTTTAAATATTTCCCCAGTTCCATCCCCCAATACAAAGTTAGTTTTTGTACTTTCTCCTAATTTTTAACAACAGGTAGATGAGTTTTTTATTTTTTAATGTAACATTTACCAATAATTTTGTTTATACATCATGCTATTGGGTTTACAATTAATTTTTTAAACTCTTTTTTACCTATTTTGAAAGCACATTTCCCTGACTGCTCCTAGTCTTCACTGTTCTCGTTTTCATGCTGTATACTATTCCCTCATGGCCATACCATATTTAGCCACTTTTCTGTTATTGCTCGATTCCAGTTTTTTGTCATTATAAATAATGCGGCTATAAATATCTTTGTACATATAGTTTTTGCTTCTTTTAAGTTATGTCCTTGGAATCAGTGCCCAGAAAGGGGATGACCAGGTCAAAGTGTTGACTGTTTTATAGCTCTTGCTATGGAAAGCAAGACTACAACTGAGAACATTTAACAGCTAAATGCAGCAACTTGAGGACTCCCAAGCCCTCACAGAAGTACTAGTGTCCTATATTTGGGAAGAATATTATACAGAATAAGCACTGATTGGCACCTATGAAGTATCAGGTTCATGCCAGCAGGACACCTGGGGATGATAAGAGGCAGCCCCACCCTTGGGGGGCACAGAAGCAGTGGCTTTCAACCTTTTTTTCCTCCTAGGACACAAAATATTCAAAACTGCTGCACATCGAAGGGCAGACTCAGAATTTAGCAATTCCCCCAAATTCTGCAGGGACTCGAAACACTAACATATTCTCTAATCAGCAGAATCTAATCAAAGAGGGTGTATCTTTGGCTTTGATGAAGCAGGTGGCTGGTTCCTGGCTGTACCCCCATTCCTTTTTCTCAGATTCAAGAAAGAATATCGGGATGTAAGGGAGTGAGAGGGATGTGTAGATAACATAAATCCACTTTGATTTCTATAAACAAGCAAGCCCTTCCCAGACATACGCATTTGTGCTGTGACACAATTGGACAAGTAAGGTGACCCGTTTATGCGTAAGTCTGTGCAGAGGACTTCTTGGTAGGTGTGCCAGGATCACAAGGAGACAGAGCTCTGCTTTTAACAAATGCATTGAGCTTGTGCTCTGTGTCAAGCACCGTGCTAGGGCCTGGGTGCCAGTGTGAATGAGTGCCAAGAAATCTATGAAGAAGCTAGACCCCAGAGAGGGTATGTGCATATAAGGGTGGCCAATGTATTGCATTTGTTAGATACTAATGTGCCAGGCACTATTCTAGGCACTGGGTTACATCAAAACAGTGAAATACTGCTACCCTCATGGAACTGATGCTTAGGGGTGGGGATGGGACAAACAATAAGTAAAATATTAAGTATGTCACATGGTGATAAATACAGTGGAGAAAAATATTGTAGGGAAGGTGAGAGGGCAGTCTAGAGAGAAGGTTTTCAATAGAGTGCTCAGAAATGGCCTCACTGGTATGATGACATCTGAACAAAGAGAAAGCCATGGATGGCTGGGAGAGAAGCATTCCAGACAGAGGCCCTGCCAGGAGGCCCTGACGGCAGGAGCCAGGCCAGTGTGGGGTGGGGGGCAGCAGGAGGATATGAGGTCAGAGAGGGAGTTGGGCCATTCTGTGGGTGGCCCTATAAGCATTTTAAGGACTTCAGCTTTACTTGAGTGGAGACTCAGGGGACAGCGGGGGACGTCTGGCGTGGAGAATGCACTCTGGCCAGGATGGCAGGGAGCCCAGTTACAAAGCTGGTAGCAAGCTGGGAACTCAGGGTTTTGTCCTCAACCCAGGGGTCTTTCCATGCACTTAGCTCTTAGCGCATCCCAGACTTGAGGTCTGACCTGTTGGGAAGGTCAGAACCTACAGCGAACTCCAGCCTGGAGGAAAGGTTTCTAGGAAAGTTTTGAAGTCGGATTCTAACACCTTTTGATGGTCTCATTAACATTAGAAAAGTTCCAGTATGACGTTCTCTAGCA
Source organism: Callorhinus ursinus (assembly GCF_003265705.2). Classification (NCBI taxonomy): domain Eukaryota; kingdom Metazoa; phylum Chordata; class Mammalia; order Carnivora; family Otariidae; genus Callorhinus; species Callorhinus ursinus. The sequence goes on from NW_027397082.1 coordinate 24,054,468, forward strand.
CGGGGAGCCCGGGCAGTGGTACTGTTACATCACAGACCAGCTGTGTGGCCTCCGGCAAGTCTTCCAACTCAGGCCGGCTCAGTTACTTCATCTGTAAAATGGGGCTAAATGCCCTGACTGCTACATCGCATCAAATGAGATCATTCGAAAGCACCTTTTATACATCATTCTCTTTTACAAGCAGCAAAGGTGAAAATGCAGTTGACCTCAGAGCGTTGAGTTAGCAGGGCACTTCCAAACTCGTTTTCGAAAGCGCTGAGCCGGGTTTTGTCTCCGCGGCAGAGTGCCGGAACCTGCTCGGCTCTCACCTAGCACCCACGGCGGGGCTGGGAGCGGCGGCGGCCGGCGCGGGGAAGGGGGCGGGCGGGAGACGGTGCTGGGGCCGGGCTGCGGGGACAGGCTGCCCGCCGGCGGGAGGTCGGGCGGGGCGTGGGGGCGGCGCGGCCGGGGCGGAGCCGCCCCCGCCCCCGCGCGCTCCCTCCTCCCGCCAGCCCCAGGCTCCCGGGCCCGCGCCGCGCGCTCTTTCTCCGACAGCGCTCAGCCGTCTGTCCCGTCTGTCCCCGCGGGTCGCTTCGCCATGACCACCCAGCAGATAGTCCTCCAGGGCCCGGGACCATGGGGCTTCCGCCTCGTGGGAGGCAAGGACTTCGAGCAACCCCTGGCCATTTCCCGGGTAAGAGCGGTCGGGACGCGCGGGCAGTGGGGCGCACCCGGACGGGGGAGCGGGGCCCTGCGGGCGCTGCCGGAGACTGCGGTTAGGGAGCCGGGGCCCGAACCGGCAGGGCCGGGCGCATCCAGGTGCGCTTGCGGCGAGCACTCCCGGTGCGTCTCGGGCCCGCAGCCCCTTTGCGCCTAGGCGCTCCGGGGCGAGGCGAGCGGGCGGCGGCCGGGCGCGCAGTCCCGGTGTCCGCGCGCGAAAGAGGGAGCAGTTTGCGTACGTTCGCCACGGAAGCGCGGCCCGGCGTGGGGACGCGGTTCGTCACCCCGCGAGGGCAGGAGGGTCCCCGCAGATCCCGCACGCTGGCAGGTATCACTTCCCGGTTCTTCACAAGTCGCCGAGGGGCGTAAAGTAGATTGGAAGCAGCTGGAAAGACCTGGAAGCGGGGTGGAGTCGGTGGCAAGTTTCCCCGGGGCAGGTGTGATGAATTTCCGAAACAATTAGTTTTCCACTCCTTGGATTTACGCCACGACCAGGTCTCACCTCCCTCATACGTTTCGGAGGAAAGGCCGGATTTTTGAAACAAGGCCAAATAAACCCTCTTGGGCATTCCCCTCCTCCTGCGGAAGGTGGCCAGGCCATATTTCTGCCTGGCGTTCCCAGATTATCAACCCAACAGCCGCCTTTCCCCAAGGATACTGGGTGGGGAAGAGTTCCTACTTTGCGTGGCGGCGGCCGCGGGGGGTAGTGCTACTTGAAAACTTTTTAGACGAGCCTCCTTTCTTTGGGAAGGCCCAGGATCAATCGGAGACACTAGGCCCATTACCCCCAAATAAGTCAGAAACCCCAGGGAGACTCAGACTCAGGGTTTGGAGGCCCAGGCTTTGGTCATCTCGTCTAGACTAATGTCCCAGTGGGAGTTGCCCTATTCACTGCCTGCACCTAGAAGGCGGCCAATAAATATTTTCCGACTTAATGAAAAGGGGGAGCACAAAGCATTCTCTGGTATCCACGCCCTGCCTAGAGGCCTGGTGTTCCATTCTTGGGGCCATCTGCTTGCTGAAGCTGACCCTAAACTTGCCTCCTCAGCCGTCTGAACATCTCTTTGTTCTTAGTGGGGAGGAGGGAGAGAGAAGGGGAAGATCCCTATGGGGTTTTGTTTTGTTTGCTTTTTTACTGAAATCCCAGCCTCCAGTAGCTGAAGGAATATGGTGGGAGATGCAGGAGGCAAAGGAGTGGGGGCCTCTGCTTGGCTTCTCTGCCAGCCGCAGCCCTAGCCACATTTCCTTCCAGGTGGGTCTAGCCCAGTGAGGCGGTCTTCTCTGACCATGCCATCCTCGAAGGGGGCAGGTGCCTCAGTTCTTAGGCCCTGTTCCCCATCTCTTCCACCTGCTGTCCTGAGGGGGCTTCTTTGATTCTTCTTTCAGGTACATGCTGTCTTCCCACCCACCAGCCGAATTCTTCAAGTGTAGATACTGTGCCTTCCCCAAGCCTGGCACACAGCTGAACCTGGCCGTCCCCAGAAAATGTTTGCAGGCTTATTAATGCATGCTTGTCCAGCGAAGGCACATTTAGACTCGCTTACCTCATAGTCCATTTGTCCTTGCTCTTTGTGTCTATAATTAACCTGTCAGCCCTTTCCACTTCTGAATTTACATATGACATGAAACCCTTTTTTAAGAAGTGGAGGATATATGGCCAATCTGTTAAAAGGGCAGTTACCGCCCATCATTTTAACAGCTTTAAAAAGTCCGTGCAAGTGGCACTGTGCAGGAATGACAAAGTGGCGTGGAAACCACAACACTAAAATCACTGGTCTGTACCTTCATATATTTGTTCATTGCTTTATGAGCACATGTTTAATGAGCATATATTGTGCAATGCCATGGGGTCTCATATGAGAGGACACAGCTCCGTTTTCAAGGTGCTCATGGTCTAGTGAGGGAAGCGAATCTTTATAATGCCCTTGGCAGTTGCTTTAATTGAAAAGTGAAAGTGACTCAGAGGAGGTGACATTCTCATGCTCAAGGTAGTTCACTTGTTTCTTCATCTCATTATTTCTACATGGAAAGAACGTGTGTCTCCTCACCTCCTTCGATTGGGAAAGTGGTCATAAAGGGGCCTGCGGTGGTCGTCGGGATCTGATGGTGGTCTGGTTTTTGCTTCTGACTTGAGGTGTACCTGGGGGTGAGCTTTCTACTGTCTGAGGCTTCCTCCTCTGCTATGGGGATAACCCCAACCACTGGCTGCGAGGTGAGGAACGTCAGAGTGCTCTGGAAACAGTGAACAAGAGTGAGGAGGAAGGAGCAGTGACAAAGAGCTAACACACCTTCTGGTTGGTAGATGTGCTACATTTATCATTTTGGGCAGATACACTTTGCTAGTATGGTTCTATATATGTAGACTTTGAGTCTCCACACCAAAGCAAACTATAAAATTAGGGGAGGAGAGGAGTGCCTTTCATTTAAGTAACTATGTTTGCTTTCTCTTGCGTGAATTATTCTGGCCTTGGCTCTAGTCTTTCCTTAAACTGCTAAAGGTCCTGAATCTAACTGTAATCTTGTGTACTTGAAATTGTTTCTTTTTTTCTTTCCTTCCTTCCTTCCTTCCTTCCTTCCCCCCTTCCCTTCCCTTCCTTCCTTCCTTCCTTCCCTCCCTCCCTTCCTTCCTTCCTTCCTTTCTTCCGATTTTATTTGACAGAGACACAGTGAAGAGAGGGAACACAAGCAGGGGGAGTGGGAGAGGGAGAAGCAGGCTTCCCACCAAGCAGGGAGCCCAGCGCTGGGCTCAATCCCATGACCCTGGGATCATGCCCTTTGCCGAAGGCAGATGCTTAACGACTGAGCTACCCAGGCGCCCAAATTGTTTCTTTTTTGAAATGAAAAAGTCGTAAAATATAGATGCAAAGCAAATCATTATAAAATAAATAACCTGTACAATCCCCCACCCAGATAGAACATTGCCAGCACCCCAATAATAAATAGAACAAGTGCACCGGACATAATCTTATCCTGACTTATGATGATCAGTCTCCTTGTTTTTCGTTATAGTTTTAACACCTAAATATGCATCCTGAACACCATAGCTTAATTTTACCTGTTTCTGAGCAGAATCCTACAGAGCATATGTTGTGTGTGTGAGAAGAGCTGCTTTTACTTCTCATTGTTCTCATGTGTGCTATTGTGATTAAATTTCAATCCAGGTTTTCAGCTTTAAAGGGACATAAACCAGCTTTCTTCCTTTTCCCAGTTTCTGACTTAAGGCCCCTACCGCAGACTCCCTGACGATCTAGCCACACATTTGCCTCTGTCCCCTGAGATTTTTTTTCTCTGTCATTTCTTGCTCCTAATCTACAGTTGTTCATCTCCTTGAGTTTTTGGTGTGGTTCCCCCCCCCTTTATCAATTTCTTATTTCCTCTAGTTACTTTCAAGGGAAGCCTTCAGAGAATCCACACCCAGGCCAAACTTGCTGCTCAATTTATGTTGACTGTTTTTCTCTCCCAGCAACTGACAAAAGACAGGAAGGGGTGGGGCCAGAGATAAGGGGGTGCTCTTGGTGGGAGAAGCTGTCATTTGCCTCTTGAGTAAGCCTTTGCTAAGAGCAGTGTGGTTTCATGGGGGAATGCTGTGCCCTTTGCTCCGATATCCTAAGCTAAGCTTAATAATGGATACTTTGTAGCCGGGAGTTCTTTTCTGATTTTTAAGAGTGTTATTTTTCAGATCCAAGTAGATTTCTATCATGTCCTAAAGGTGGAAAGAGGAGGGCCTGCCTGTCAAATTGTGAAAGGCAAGAAGCGTCCATAAAGGCTTGTTAGGCATTAATAGCCCTTGCCCTGCGCTCCCTCACCTGGGAAATATTAGTGGCTCCAGCTGATCCTGGTTGATCTACAGAGAAATGAGGAAGAGGGTCAATCAAAGGGAATAGCAGTTAAGTGCTTCCAATCTTTTTTTTTTTTTTTTAAGTACTCTCTACGCCCAGTATGGATGCCTGTGGAATAGCACTTAAGTGAATGCTTGAGCCTGCTGGTATGAAATCCACCAAGCTGTGTTGGGACCTTCTGATCAAATACCCTTCCCTTACTCAGCCTCCTGGATGCCAGCGTTTGTCTTTGAGGAGGAGAGGGGAGAAGAATGGCTTTTAGGGGATTGTAGCAAGGCAGATGACCAAGAGGAGATTATCACCTCACCGCTGAGGTCACACTCTTCTCAGCTGATCAGGACTTGGAAAAGCAGCGAACAGTCGCTCTTGTGCAGGGAGCAGGCTGGGACTGGCTTCCAAGCGGTGCTCCCATCCCCTTGCTCTCCGGAGAGGAAAGCCCGTATTCTTTGCGTTTTACAGAGGGGAAGCTCCGGTGCCCATAGGTTAGGTAATTTGTTTGAATTTACAGTTTTTCATTGTCTGAACTACTTCCTTGTAAAGGAAAGGGTAGAAATTAGTTAAAAATGAGCAAAAGTGGCTAGGACAGAAAATTAATTTTTAAAGGATGATTTGACTTCTGTGTGTGTCAGAGGAAAGCCTGGGGAAGCTGCCAGAACATCTGTATGGTGCCTGGTAAGAGGTTCAGGGCAGGTATTCAAGCTGAGCTCCACTGCAGTCCCGAGCACCACCCTGGGGGACCCTGGGCAAGTTGCACACCTTCTCTAGGGGCCGCTTCTCTGTAAAGATAAAATAATAAACAAGCAGAGCCACTGGTTTTGTACCCTTTGATATGAGGGCCTACTCTTTGTTGTTAAAAAGTGTTCCAACATTAGGCATAAAGGCATTGGTTGTACCTTCAACTATGAGTTGATAAAGAAAATGTATTAGGAATTCAGAAATGTTTTCAGATGAATTTGTGTTGTTATTCATCTGTGAATATCTGTGTCAAGATGACTCTTGTATTAATCACAGGAGCTTGACTGAGCTACCCAGACTCACACTTGAAAGATTGTGCAAGAAATACTTATTTGACCAGCTTGTGATAATGACCATAGTTAAAATGTATATAGGACATTTTTTTATGCCAGGCACTGTTCTATGTGCTTAATATATTGCCTCAGTAATCCTTCACGTATCTCGTGAAGCAGATCTAATTAAGACACCCATTTTGCAGTTGAGGAAGCTGAGGGATGGAACTGTTCAGTACTTGGCCTGCTTCATACAGTAGTAAGTGATGGAGCTGGAATTCGGCTGACTGGTCTGGCTTCAAAGCCCACGCCTTAACCTCTCTTTCACAATAACCACTTTAATAGCAGCTAACATTTCTTGAATGCTCACCCTGGGCTACAGGCGCACTTGCGTTATCTGCTGTGCTCCCCACGACCCATGACACAGACACACAGAACACTCAGTAAATTGCAGAGCTGCTTCGAAGTGAGACAGACTAGACCCCAGGCCAGCTTTAACCACTTGCTTCTGCCTCTTGATAATCCCTGACTGTCCGTATTTCATTGGTGGTAATCGTGGCACACAGCTCAGCTCCGAGAAGTGCTAATGGCACAGGGACGACATGAGGGGTAGTGGGGACCCTCTTGGGCTCCTTGCTCCAGAGCCTGCTGTGCCCCTGAGGGTTGGCCGTGGGGGCCTTCCAGTCGCCCTGTGGCCTCCGCCCGAGTGCTCCTAGAGCTCAGAGCATCCCAGGGAGCAGCACCTCCCTTCCCCACTCCCCTGCAAAGCCAGAAGCCGTGGCCCCACCTGCGAGAATTGACGGTCCAGCTGTGGGATTCCATGCCCCCATGGACAGTGGAGAACAGAAGCGCAGAGGATTTGGAGGATTAGAGAGAAGGCTGCCGGTTTGGGTCAGAAGGGATTTGGGGGCAATTTTTGGGTCAAATGAAGATGACTAGGGATAGACAGATCCAACTTGCCCAGCTGGTGATGGGCCTGGAAAGTGGCAGCCAAACCAAGGCCAAAATGAAATGTACCCATGAAAGCCGAAGGGAAAAGAAAGTAGTTTTTGTATGGCACTTAGCACCCTGTGTGATTGTTGACTTTGCTGTTAGCCTTATCGTGGGTGAACTGGAATGCTCCTCCGTAACAGGCCTGCAGTGTACTTTCATGGATGTGGTACACCGCCTTCTTGGTAAATGCCATAAACATTAAAAATGATTTCCTGAATAACACGGTGGTCTTGAAGGAGTGCGGTTCTTGACCAAGGACTCAGGATCCAACTTTTATACATATGACTACTCATATATCACATGAGACACCAAGGACACAGGTATGAGCTATGGAAGGTAAAGACGTCTGAAAGGCTTACAGATGGATCAGATTCAGATGGTGCCGCAATGATTTATGTCCATTTCTTTTTAAAACATTGTAAAATATACGCTTCTAAAGCTGAACATACCCATACCGTATGACCAACAATTCTGCTAGTTAAGTACTCCATAGAAATGTGTCCATATGGGCACCAAAAGACATGTCAAAAGTTGCCAAAGCAGCATTATTCACAGTAGCCCCAAACTCAAATAATTTCCGTGTCCAACAACAGTAGAGTGGATAAATAAATGGTAGTGTAGTTATGGGATTTAAGACACCAACAGGAATTGCAGCTATGCACAATGACATGAATGAGACAGACACATGCTGTGTCGAGAGAAAGAAGCCAGATGTAAAAGGGTAAATACTACGTGATTCCAGTTACATAAAATTAATCAGGCAAAATTAACCCATGTGTTAGAAGTCAGGGTCAGAGGTTAGTGAAGGGAAGGAGACAGGAAGGGCCTTTGGAAGTTCGGTTGTGTTTCTTGATCTAGTGCTGGGTTCCCGGGTGTTCTCCCTGTGTGCGAATCTGTCCAGCTGCATCTTTATGATTTGTGCACTCTTCTGTATGCCTGTTATACTTCAATTAAAAGTTTCCATAAAAACCTTCATGCTTGTTACAAAAAAATCAACATAAAAATGTGGAAGGCATACCACATGTTTATGGTAAGTAAGAGCTTCCCCAGTCCTCCTTCCCAGAGGTAAACACTGCCAACAGTTTGCTGCAAAACTTTTCAGACTTTTTTCCCCACTCGTGTAACATTTTTAATATTGAAGTACCCTATCATAGTAACTTACATGTCACGTGGACGTCATTGTTTTGTACTTTCTGCCTTATTTTTACTGCAGCAGATAAAGAGTTAAAGACCTCTTGATGTCCTGGGAGATGCAGTCTCAGAATCAGACTCTGTCTTGTCCATTCTTTAGCTCTGTGTCAGCGTCCTCACTGGTAGGGTAGGGATAATAGTACTTGTCTTCAGAGGTTGTGGTGAGGATTAAGAGGATGTACAGAGACAGCCTAGCGCTATGGCTAACACCTAGAAGGCATCAGGCTGCAGTGGAACTGTTAGAAAAATACCGGTGGTGATCTGCTGTGCGTTGAGTGCTTATTACATGCCAGACACTGTTCTAAATTCTTGACACCTATGATGTCTCTTACTCCTCCCGACAACCTAAGGAGGTTGATGCTATTATAAATTTCATTTGATAAATGAGGAAACTGAGGTGTAGGGAGCAACTTGCCCAAGGTTATGTGTTTAGTCAATGGTTAGGCTTTGGGTTATGGGTGGCAATTACAGAAGTGATTTAAAAACACATGGCGGGGGGGCGGGGTTTGTACCCAGCTGGCTCAGTCAGAAGAGCATGCGACTCTTGATCTCGGGGTTGTGAATTCGAGTCCCATGTTGGGTGTAGAGATTACTTAAAAATCTTAAAGAAAACACACACACACACACACGGGGTCCATAAGGGCTTGTTTGAGAGATTTGGTGATTTCTTGACAAATTAGTGTATTCTACTTTTTTTTTTTTTGAAAATGGAAGGTACCTCTTTTTTTTTTGTCTATAGTGTATTCTATTTTCTTTAACTCATTTTTAATTATATTCCTCCCTAAGAAATGATGTGTGGTCTTTCAGACTAGGAGAACAGTCACTTCGACTGCCGTTCCTTAGTGTGAGTAGCTTCCTTTGACACTGAGCGGGAAGCAAGGCTGGATTTAGGCACAGCTCATCTACAAGCTCCTGAACCCTACTGTATTACTTTGTTTTGTTGATTAAATGGTTATAGAGTAACCAAGAGCATTTTGAAACATTCTTGGGGATTTTCAGGCAAACCTGTATAAGCCCACACAATTTTTGTGGTTGTACTGTAGCTCTAAAAACCAAATTGAGCCAAAAGTCTGGCTCAAGAGATAAAAATTCCACATCTAAATGGCATATTGCAGGGTTGGATGCTGCTCCGTTGCCCAACTCAGAATCTTTGAAATTTATGTTCTACTTTGATATGGCCATTAAATCAATGAAGGTTGACCCTAAAGACACATGGCATTGAGATTGAACTTCAATTCCAACTTACCTTATACCAGTCTTGTTTTATATAAATGCTGAATTAGATCATTATTTATACCATCTCATACTTGTAAGAAGAATTTAAGGGGATTTACAACATGTATTTACAATAGTTCAACACAAAAACACACATAATAAGATTTTTTAGAAATTGGAACATAGTAAAGGAAAGAGATGTGCCAGGACCTTTAAATCAGGTGGTTTCTGTAATGGCACACAACATTGAGTTGTAAGGGTTCTGGCCAAGGCAAAATAGCAACCATATTGAGTGATTTAGCATCTGGAATGAAATTACTTTTACAGTATGCAGTTTGCATATCACCTTCAAGGATGTTGATCAACATGATAGGGGATGTGTGTGTATATATACACACATATATATGTATATACACACACACACTTTTTTTTTTACTCTGTTTTGGTAAGAGATAGAGAAACACTATTCTAATGGATGTTTCTTTCAAGGGCCTTCTACATCTCTTAATAGAAATGTAAGCCCTTGAGGTTGTTTCTGGAGGAGCTAAGATTTTAGAGTCTAAGTATTTTTGTTTACCTTATAACTTCATTCAGGGAGAAAGCTTCAGGGGAATGGGTAGTCAGCATCCCTCTTGAAGTTTCCAAACCTGGTGAGCATCAGCGTTTTCTGGGAAGCTTTACAAAATGTATAGATTCCTGGAATCTGTATCAAACCTCTTCAGCAGATCTGAGGTGGGGTGTGGAGATCTATTTATATTTTTAAAAACCTCAGGGGATCTGATGACTGACCTGCTTGGGAACAGTTGCCTCATCCTTGCAAATACCAGAGTTCTCCTGAGTTAACGGTGAGCTGGGTCCATTTCTGGCCTGAAGTGTAGATGCCAATTCCAAGGGGCAAGGGTAACAGGGTTCTCTGGACATTCAGGAAATTGCCCTATATTCCTGTCCACAGGTAACAAAACCTTCTGAGTAGAGGCAGTTTTCCCCTTAGGGAAAAAAGGCTCTGCCTCAAAACTGTTTAAACTAATTGACAAATATTTGGTGAAAATCCCTTCTTTGTCAAAAGGATGATAATTCAGTTTATCATCCAGACTGGAACACTGGTAAAAGTGAAATGGGGTGCTTTTCCTAATGAACCTAGGAAAATAGGTGAGTGTCCTGGGCAAACCAGGGTGTCTCATGATCCTAGTCATAAAACATTTCTACTTTTAATTTTGCTTTACATAACTTTCAAACTAAGCCAGACACATTGGCGTGAAGGGGTCAGGAGGCAACACAAGTGAGTTTTGGCTTGAGGGTGAGGTAGTCAGAAAATTAATAGCTGCAGGAGTGGTGGGAGGTTTCTGTAATTGCACACTACATTGAGCTACGAATTTTCTGATGATCGATGGCATCTGGTACAGCAACGTTCCTGTGTCTGGGGCAATCAGGCGAGGTGGGGGCTGTGCTAAATGAAGAGAGAGCCGATGCCTTATCTTATCTAAGAGGGCAGAGGCTCCTCAGCCGGTGCCGATTGCTTAGGTCCAGAATTGCCAGGTTTTTCACAAGAAGCTGAGGATGTAGGCGTTTGTGTGAAATTTACCAATATGTAAATATTGGCAAGTTTTCCTTTGTTTGTCAAAGTACAATCTTTTTAGAGAACAACAGGGTTCTTACCCAGTCCTGGGGTCTGTGTGAAACCTCCAGCTTCAACCCCTTTCTCTCCTTACACTTGCTGTGCTTCGCCCACGCCCACCCACATGCTGCTCCTGTAACTTGGCGCACTCTTTCCCACCTCCTGTGGCACCTTTACACAGTATTAAGCAACACCTCCTCTTGGGAGTCTTCCCTGATTCCATCTTTAGGCTCTCATGGCCTCTTGCTTCCTGAATAGCCCAGCACTCACCAGCTATGGTACATACCTCTCTCCCCCAGGAGATTGTGAGCACCTTGATGGTAGGCACCATTCTTTTCAGACCTGTATCCCAGTGCCTTATGTGGTTCCCAGAATCTTAGAAACAGTAGCTCGTATTTCTGGAGCTTGACAATGTGCTCTGCCTGAATCATTTTATGTAATCCTCGTAACAGCCGTCCGATGTCAGGACTGTTATCCCCCTGTGTCCTAGATGAGAAGAGGGGGCATATCCTGCCCAAGGACACTTAGCTCATGGTGGCAGAGATAGGACTCGAACCCTGGCCGTCTGACTTCAGAAGCTACATCTTAACACGCTACACTCTTTCAGGATGTACTTAAGGAATGACTGATGAATGAATGAAGGAGAAAGAGAAAATGGAAACAGAGAAGGGAGAACATAGAAACCTGCCATTACCACAGAGAAGCCAGCAGGTGGGCAGTACCTTCAGTTCTAACAGCCATATAGTTAGTTATTTAGCCGTAAATTGAAGAAAGTGGGAGAGCTACATCATAGTCCTATTCTGTACCGTTTAGAAGTGAAATTAAACTCTTCAAAAACCTTCTTGTGTTCTCAGGAGTCTGGCCGGAAGGCTGTAAAGATGCATTAGGACCTTGCAGTATCGGGTGGTTGTATGGGTTGGCCTCTGAGCAAAGTGTGTGCCTTGGGAGGGCCGGAGGGCAAGAGAGATGGAAGTGAATTCTGCGGGAAACGGCAGGTTGTTCATCAGTGGAAGTCGTTGTGCCTGTAACCCCATTGGTTCTCATGCAGCAAGAATTGTGTTATATGGTCTCTGGGGAAGAAAGCCGGAAGTGGGTTTTGGAGGATGTCCATTGAGCTCATGGATCTGTTCTGTGGAGGAGCGTACGGGATTTCTTTTTTAGACATTGAAGCTGACTCCATTATGAGCTGGTTCCAATGGAATTTGATGATCGGGAGGAAATTAGAATAGACAGTGTGGGACACTGGGTTAAGTGTGGCTTTGCTTGTCAAAGTACAATCTGGGCTCCGGAGCCCACCAGCTGTGTAGCCGCCCGCAAACGGCTCTGACTCCTGTTCTTCACTCCCTCCTCTGCAACGATGCAGATCATCGCTAGCACTGCATGAGGACGGGTCCGGGGAGCCTCGCCAGATACTTAAAACTGTGCCCGGCATGTAAGAAGTGCTTAGCAACTGACAGCTGTGATTACGATTATGATTGTGATGAACAGTGAGTGTGTCGTGAGGATTGGTGCCCCTGTTGAGGATGGGGACGAACCAGTGTTGGAGAACCAGGGGTCTTCTCCCTGAGGCCCCTTCCAGGGCCATGTTCTGATTTGGGTATTTTAACAAGGTGGAGTTACAGGGCCTTGCCGGGTACAGAGCCGTTGAGATGATTGTTGGGGGGGGGGGGAATGACACACCCAGCCTGTGGCAGGGGTGGTGACAAGAGTTCCGTGTGCAGAAGGCCACTGCCGGAAGGCAGAGGAGTCGCCTTAGATCTGGATTTCTCTTTGGCTCTGGCAGTTAGGTTGGGAGCGTCTGCTTGTGGCCTTTTGGTAACAGAAAGGGGATGGGATTTGGAATGAGAGGGTATGGTTTCAAGTTCAGGCTCAAGCCTTTAGCTGTGAGACCTTGAATCAGTCACTGCTTCGCTGAATCTGAATTTCCTCATCTGTGATGTCAAATGGGAGATTGTATGGGAAAGGGCTTTAGTATTGTTTAAATCCCATTTTTTTATCCAGAAGTAGATGGCTCAGAGAATGTGAATTTAATCTGTTTCTGTGAGATTCCATCCGAGTCCCAGCTGATCATATTGTCTTGTAACTTTCTGAGATTTCCTTCGGCTTCCCATACGTTCGGCTTAAAAAAAAAAATCAGACCAAAAAAATGGGATGGCCAGGCCTTGGTTACTCACGCTTGGGACTCTTAAGGCTGGTTCTAGCTTGTCCAGGACATGCCGGGATGTACTTAACAGAAATGCCTCTCGCACAAGACAGTTTGAACCAATGCTGGAAATTCCAGAGTTCTTAGCAGCTGAGCATATGAAAGGAGAAGAAACTTCTGTTTCTATTTTCTCAAGCTTTTCCCTCCCCACTCCACCCTTGTCTCATCATTTTAGTTTTGTGGGTGGTCACGTTCCAGAATAGTGATGTTGAGGGAAATGATTATTTGATTCCTTTTGAAATCGGCATTTCTGAACAGGTATAATGAAGCAGCATGATTTTGTATTTCACAATGCTAGATATTTTAGATTCAGTCATTCATTGGACAGATATTTATTGAGCACCTATTATATGCCAGGCACTGGGGATACCACAGTGCAAAGGGCAGACAAAATCCTGCCTTCCCACACCTTACTGTTTAGTGGGCCCTCAGACATTAAATAAATAAACCCACAAAATAGATTTATAAACCTAATGTGACAAGTGTCATGAGGAAGAAGGACAGTGTGTTAAAAGGAAGGTGGGGATCTACCTTAGATTGGAGGTCAGGAAAGGCCTCTCTGAAAGTGGTCATTTAAGTGTGACCTGAAGGAAGAGACAAAGTTAATCAGAGCAGAGGTTACAGGAGGTGCTAAGGCCCTGTGGTGGGAAAGAACTAAGGCAGGCCCTGGAGCTAGAGCTCAGTTGGGGGTGGGGAGGGTGGTGGCATGCCGAGGATGAGGAAGGAAGTGTGGTCTTTATGGGCCTTGTTAATGATTTTGGATTTTATCCTAAGGGGACTCTTTAATGCTATTAGATTTCACACTATTAGATTTCTTGATAGAAGGGTTCCATCAGGCTGCAGTCTCCGGAGATAGAATTTGCCAACAGAATTATTACCAGTCCCAAACAGAGTAATGCTTAGGGTCTTTTTTTTTTTTTCCCCCCTAAAGTAAAGCTCTATGCCAAACATGGGGCTCGAACTCATGACCCTGAGATCAAGGGTTGCATGTGCGACCAACTGAACCAGCCAGGCACCTCACTTAGGACCATTCCGTTTCATTCCATCCATTCATTCATTCATTCATTCATTCATTTTTTAAAGATTTCATTTGTTTGAGAGAGAATGAGAGAGGGAGAGAGCACAGAGGGAGAAGCAGACTCCCCACTGAGCAGGGAGCCCAGTGCGGGGCTTGATCCCAGGACCCCGAGTTAATGACCTGAGCCAAAGGCAGACACATAACCAACTGAACCGTCCAGGTGCCCCTACTTAGGACCATTTTTAAAACAAGGGGTGTATATGGTTCTTTAGAAAAAAGTGAAATATACATGAAGTCACACCAAATTAGTCTTCTCAGGGAGAGGGGCAGAAAATGAATTTGTTTCAGTGTATGTACGGGTTCATCCAGGGACTGACTCTGCCATACGGACTGAGAGGAGAACAGCCTGCCCTTGCCTGGATAAAAGGTCTTTTGCCAGTGGCTGGATGAGAAAAAGGTCTGAACCTTGGATCAGGGGCTCTTGCTTTTTATTCATTTATTGTGTGTGTGTTTTAAGATTTTATTTATTTGACAGAGAGTGAGAGAGCACAAACAGGGGGAGCAGCAGAGGGAGGGGGAGAAGCAGGCTCTCTGTTGAGCAGGGAGCCCAGTGCGGGGCTCGATCCCAGGACCCCGGGATCATGACCTGAGCCGAAGGCAGACTCTTAACTGACTGAGCCACCCAGGTGCCTCATGTCTGTGTGTGTGTTTTAAAGATTTTGTTTTTTATTTTATTTTTTAAAAAAATATTAGAGAGCGAGCGAGCACCTGTGTGGGGCCGGGGCAGACGGAAAGGGAGATGCAGACCCCCCCGCCACTGAGTAGGGAGCCCACTGCAGGGCTGATCCCAGGATCCCGAGATCATGACCTGAGCCGAAGGCAGATGCTTAAACAACTGAGCCACCCAAGTGCCCCTTTATTTTTATTTTTTTTTAAGATTTTATTTATTTATTTGACAGAGAGAGACACAGCAAGAGAGGGAACACAAGCAGGGGGAGTGGGAGAGGGAGAAGCAGGGTTCCCACCGAGCATGGAGCCCGGCGCGGGGCTTGATCCCAGGATTCTGGGACCATGACCTGAGCCGAAAGCAGACGCTTAATGACTGAGCCACCCAGGCGCCCCCCAAGCGCCCCTTTAAAGATTTTGTTTATCTCCACACCCCTTGTGGGGTCGAACTCACAACCCCGAGATCACAACCCTGAGATCAAGAGTTGCATGCTCCACCAGCTGAGCCAGCCAGGCACCCCAGGGGCTTTTGCAAAGACAGATCTCTGGTAAACAGATGATGGGAACACCAGAAAGGAGGGTTAGGAGGTCAAGATCTCTGTGCTGGCTTCCACATCCTGCTACATTCCAGAAGAGTTTTGCCTGATAAAGTCATAGCATGTCTGAGCCGGAAGGGACCCCAAGGATCAAGCCATCCACCCTTTACTTTATGGGGTCAGGGAGCCATTGGGGGGTCTGGCCCACGACAGCAGCATCACACCAGCTGCCTCAGAAGGGGCCAGACACTGGGAATACCACAGCGCAAAGGGCAGAGTGGTGAGGGCTGATTAGAAACCGTGGCTGCTGGAAACAGCATCAGATAGAGAGGCCTAGAGCGTAAACCTTGTGTTCTAGTTTGGTGCCTCAAGGGGCTTCCTACCCATGGTTCAGCTTTGTGCAGACACCCAGGTGTTCACAAGATCTTCCCCAGTTTGCCCCAAGGGATGGGGGTGGGGATCAGAACCCTGTGAGCACTGGGAGTCTGTGTGTGTCACCACCATTCTCCTGGGGGGCTTGCAGTCCCCTCAAGGAAGGTCTCTGAATATCAAAGTCATGGACCAACACTAGGACGATAGTATCATTTTTAGTATCGCTTGGTTTAGAAAATACCTAGTAGCAAAAAATTACTCTGTGGTTAGTACTACTGCAGGATGAGTGTGTACTTCATTCATTGCAATAGCCTCTGTCATTCACTTGAAAAATAGCTGTACTTCTGTGTGTGAAGCGTGATATTTCTTCTGTCTGCATGTAACGCCCCCCAGGCAGATGGGTTTGACAGCCCACCACAGTAATTGACTGGCTTTCGCCAAGCATTGGTGACCCATAAATTTGGAACTGCTAATTCAGAAGATTTGGCCTGCAGAAAACCAGCCACCTATTAAAAAAAAAAAAAAA